>NW_008596378.1:0-29667 GCF_000691845.1 Merops nubicus | reverse complement strand
CGGAGAGACTTTCCCTTGACGGCGTGTGGTTGCCGGTGCCGTGCCGTTCCTGTGCCGCGGGGCCTGGGAGCGTCGCTGGCCCCGTACGGCATGCCGCGGGGCCCTGTTTGTAGCGTGAAAATAGGCCCGCAGAGATCACTGTGAAGGAGACTGTACAATGGGAGTTCTGTGACCGCGTTCTAGAAAATGCGGTAAAGCAGGAAATGCCAAATGATTCAAGTTCTTGTGTGTTTGAACTAAAATTTTAAAATGGAAATGAATTTGTCATTGTTATAGGGAGAAATATCCATTAAACCTCAGAACGAGGATAAGACATGATAGGCGGGCAACACATGAGAAGCGGTGCTACTGCTGTTACGTTAAGATTCTGTCTGCTGCGTCATGTTCTATTTGTATTTTCCGTTAAATTGTGTTTCTGAGAATCCCGTTTTATATGAGATGCAAATCGTGCCGCATGTTGTAAAGCTTGCCAGATGGACTATTTTTAAACTTACACTGCTGCTCTGTTTGCAGACTGAAAGAAAAAAAAAAAAGTTTTGTCAATAGAGAAGGACATTCGTATCGTAGAATCATAAAAGGGTTTCGTCTGGAAGGGAGGTTAAATATAATCTAGTTCCAGCCTCCCTCCCCGTGCCGTAGGCAGGGACCCCTCCCACTGGGCCAGGCTTTGCAAGGCCCCATCCAGCCTAGTCTTGAACACCTCCAGTGATAGAGCAGTTTATATGAAAGGAAGTGGTAATCCAAGATAAGCATCAAGGACCATCTCCTGATTAATTTTTAAAATGTAAATGAATTTGTAAATCACAAATGTGTTTCTGTGCAAATACTTTCCAAGGCACTTAGAAGCAGAAAGAAAGAGGTCTCAGATCTTGATGCGATATTTTTTAGGCATAGTTTTACAATTGTTCCAATTGCAGATTTAAGTAGCAGCATTGAGAACCTGTGCTTGGCTTTCACAGGGTGCTTGCCTGCTGCGTCTCTCCTTTAGGCCGTTAAGTATGCCCTCAGGTATTTAAAGCATTCCTGTTAACCGTTGATCGCTGTTTGTTTTGGTTAATGCACTGTTAACGTGTCCGTTGGAGAAGCCCCGTTTCCTGGCTCTCCCCGAGTACTTCCCTGTATGAAGAGTTTTGCCTGCGAATAGCCGGGTTAATATTTGATGCCTGGCAGCGAAACGCAGGCGAGTGATGAGGAAATGACCGGGAATGGTGCTGAGCTCAGCTTGTAAGTGAGCTGCAAGGGTATAGGTTAGTGCTCTCTTTATATGGATTGCCACCTCATTTCTGAAGATCGAAAGGCTCAATTAGGTGAAACGGGTCGGTGAGAGAGATATAGGTGTAGGTAGATACGTATATATAGACGTTCTCTGGAAAGAGATGCAATGAATCAGTTTATTGAATGTACTGCAGAAGCAGTCACATTCCTCGGTGTCCTGCGGTGCGGCCACTCTGTCGAGTGAGTATATTTATGTACAAACACTCGGTTTGTACATAAAAAGATGAAAGTTACTCTTGTAGCTTTGGTTAATAGGCTTTAATGTGAGCTTAAACAACGAGATCTCTGCTTTGGACATAATGCACCTCTGCACTCTTTGTAGTTTTTGACGAATTCTCGTGGTTATACCGTTGCTTGCTCACTTATTGGTTTATTTTTACTAGGCCATGAAATTGTAGGCGACTTTCCTCAGACTTTCAAGTGAAATTAACAATTTTGACTTGAGCTTCTGCCAACGTGTGATAAGAATTTTGTTTTTCTACATTTGGGTTCAACAGAATGTTCAAGAAAATATATTTGTTACTGTTAAACTTTGTTTTACCTTCATAATTGAGCTTGAGGATGTAACTGGGAGATGAAGGGTTGAAGTTTGGAATGCAGGCTTCTACTGTAGTGTGTAGAGCCATTTCAGAGTATCACTGCACAATCCTATAGACTTTACTTGAGTCATCATACAGACTACAGTAAATGCTGCCTGAAAAACTTCTGGGAGATAGTAGTCCCTTCAGTGTAAGGACTTAGCACTCATGGCTGGTGAAGGAATACTGATGTTTTATCAAAACTGGAAATTTTAGAATTGGTAGAATAGGTTCTTGCTGTTCCTTTGAACACCTGATATGAAAAATTGGTTGGCTGATGAGTTTTATTATGCCAGTGTGATGTCATTGAGGTGGATGATTGATATCTCAGACAATGACTAAGATGGAGTTTGGTTTCTCCTAGACATCTAGCTTTGCAGATATTACCCTTCTGCTTTTCTTGCAGCTCAGGTTTAGAAGTGTCAGGGTGAAATGTAGGAATTCAGGACGTTCCTCAAGAGGTGCAGAAAAATAATTTTCTTACATTAGAACTGCTAAACCATAGAAGCAAAGGCTTTTGTGGTGTGTAACAATTTAAAATATTTTAATGTGGAATAAACGGCAGGGGAATAAAACTGCAATTCGTAACTACTGCTATTAAATATTCTGGTCCTTTTGCTATTGATGTTTGAAGTAAGAAAAAAGTGGTGGTCCTTATGAAGCTTATCTGTCCTTCCAGTTTCAGATTGATATGTGGTTTTATTGAGCAGTAGTTCAGCCAGCATTCAAGAGTTGGTACTATTAGCTCCAGATATTTGTCTTTTCCAGATGTCATGCAATAACAGGGGTCATCAAGTTGACGTAAATAGATTACATTTCACTGATTTGTTTAGTAACGGAACACAAACCCCTAACTAATTGGTGTATTTTGAGAGTTGTCTACCTATTTGTATCATTGTTCTTTCTGAAAACCTAGATCATGTATTTATCTGTCTTAATATGAAAAATCTGAACCGGTAAAGTATGCCACCTTAATTCAGCGCAGGACTAGTGGTGAGGTGTGGAGCATAAACGTCAGCCTGCTTGTATTGCCCCTTTCTTACCTCTTCAGTTCTGGATTCCCATGAGCTTCTGGCTGAAACAGGTTATGGAGAAGAAGGGACAAGGAGATAAATGCTATTAAGACCTACTTTTTTTTTCTTTTCTTTAAGGTTACTAATTAGAATTTCATCAGCTACTTGCGTGGCTGAGCACCCACCCACGTGCTGTGCCAGAACAGCATGCCTGGCCTCTTCCTGCTTCACTGGGAATTCTCAATCTCTAGGCACCTGAAGAAGCTAATGACTTGCTCTTGGCTGTTACCCTGGGGTTCCCCATCTGCCAGTTATGGCAGTGTCTCAGTTTTTGAAGGAGGTCTGTTGCTGGGTGTGGCATTCTAATTCAGCAAAACCAGTAGTTTAATAAACAAAATGCGGTTACCTGAAAGCAGGAGTAAGTGGAGCTGAAGAGCAAACCCACTGCAAGCTTCAAAAGCTATGGAAAGATGCATTATGTACTGATTTCACTATCAGGATTACAGGGGTAAAAAGATGAAGGAAGCATCTGAAAGAAGCTGGAATGTTTTCAGGAATTTAGACTGGAGTTGTATTTTAACACTGCAGTGTGTTTTTGGTAAAAGCTCTTTTTCTCTAGCTTATGGTAATACAATAAAATTCTAATAGTGGAAAACAAGATGACTATACTTCAAAGTGTTGTGGAAATCAAGGCCACTGAAGCTTGGATAAACTTGAAAATATGAAAATATTCTAGGAGATTAATTGTAGGATTTTATAACATCTGACCTCTCTCCATTGGTTGAAATTCCAGGGAATTGTAGGCATGATTAGCTTTATGGCCCTGGATGTTTTCTCTAAAGGGTTCCAAAAAATGTTCACCACATCATGTCTACCTGCAGGTTGAGCCATTTGCATGTGCAAAACCTGATTTCTGTGACTTCTTTGAGTACCCCATGGAAATCAGGATATACTCTTTTGATCAAGGGATCCATAACTAGACATGAGTTGAAATGGGTTTCAGTGATAAAATGCCAGTGCAGGCAACTTATTACTTCTGTGTGGTTGTTCCATGAGTTTGCTGTCACTCATGATTTGTACGGTCATGCAGTGTACTGAACTGAGGAGATGGTGTGGGTTTGGGCCACGCGGGTTCTCTGGTCTGGTACCCCATGCAGGGATCCACATCACACTGGTTTATCTGGGCAGGGAAGATAGAGAGCTCTGCTGGCAGAATAAGTGGGGTGAGAGCACCCTAGACTCTTGGAGAAGATCCAGTTACATAGTTGTCTTGTTCCAGTGTTACTTTTTCAGATGAAATTGTATGTGTTCTCTGAGTACTTGACAGAATGTAGGTTTTGGATATCCTTCTGTGTGTCATTGAGGCAAGTAACTAATCTATTTCTGAGTTTGAAGGATCCTTTTTTTCCCTGTAAACAGAAGCAAGAGGAGGATGGCATTGCTGTTCTGAAAAGTTACAGTTATATTGAATACTCTAAAGATGCTCCCACAACAGAAGTTTTGTTACTTTTCATCAAAAGTAATGCACTCTGTGTTTTTTGACATTACCAAAGCATTCATATGTTAAACGTTAAATTCTTTGTGTCAAAGTTAAAAAACAAAACAAAAAAACCCTTGCCTCTTGGGGAGGGTGGGAGGATGAGGTGGAGGAAGTTGGTGTAATCCTTGGAGAAATTTTCTCTCTTCCCACCCCAGCATTCTTGTTCAGATGATACTGAGTTTGCTGTGTAGGATTGCAGGCCTTTAAAAAGTGATGTGTGAATTAAATTTGGCTTGTGAATATTTCAGGTTTGTTTTTTTTTTTTTTCCCCTTAATAGCCTACCATCTTGATGTAATGAATTGTGACAACTTTCAGAATTATCAAGATCTGCATTTGCAGAGAATTTTTAAACATAAGCTGGGAAGGGAAGGGGCTTGGAGCCATAGTTCCTCTGTCTAACAAGCAGTGAGAGAGACCAGTTTTGAAGGCTTATGTATTTAGGATAGGTGGTGTTGATTGAATATTTTCAAACACAAGGCCTCACTCACTTCAGGCTGTTGCCTTTCTTTCTCTTGGTCATTTTGGCTGTAGTAGTGTCCCAGCATTCGGTTGCCTTGAGCAGCAGCATGGCTGTACACCGAGATGATTGAGATTGAACGTCAGGTTATGTCTGAAGCCGTTTCCTGCTCTGAGTCAGCAGCAGGTGGCTGTGAAATTGGGTGCTTAAGCAGTGCTCTGTGGAAATAACCAACAGGTAGAGATAAGAGTTTTTAACAAGAACAAACATTTAACAACATGATTATTTTTTTGTTTGTTATTAACCTATTGGTGTGACTCCCATTTCTTAAAAGCAAGCCAGAAAATCCAGTTATGTTCTGGTTCCACGAGTCGGTGGGTTGTTGTGGTTTTTTGCCTTTGAGGTGGGTTGGTTTGTAGGTGGGTTGGTCGTGGGGTGTTTGTGGTTTTTTTTCCTGTTTTTGCACTGCGTACAGAGTGTGCTTTTTTTGTTTTGTTTTTGCAACACTAGTTGTGGTGTGTGCTGGTGTAGCTGTTTGGGCAGCCTCCTGGCAAATGTGATTAGGGTACTTCTCTCTGGGGAGAATATCCTGCAAAACCTCATTGTGGTCTTAAACCGCTTCTCTTTCATGTAGGACCACATTTCCTAGCCAGTTATTATTTGGCTGCAGTGCACAGAGGTGATTGTTTTGAGTGTGAATTGCAGTCTGATGGCAAGTGTGGCCTTTATAAAACCACTTTACTGGTTTTGTTTGTAGCACCTTGAATACATGACTGGTTTTGTGCATGGAGAATTACAAGCCATTTTAAGATTCACCTCAGTTTTTAATCTATCCCTGGTACTGGATTATGAATGTAGGCCTACTTATGTGGTTTAGTGAATTGTTCACTTTGATTTTTCTGACATCTTAAAAACATAACAGACTAAGCGCCTGTGCAGAATTTTATGCAATTCAGCAGCTTGACACCTTTTAACTTTAGGAATATCGACTTGAATGTATTGTTCTGTGAAGAGCTATGCTAACCTTATTCTGGGCTGCTGAAAGATGATCCTTCTGCGCCTTGTGCTGCTGTGTGGCTGTGCAAGCAGCTGGTTGGAGGATCCGGTTCTTCTGGCTGAGTAGGTGTGCTAGTCCCAAGGCCAAGCGGTGAGTGTGTAACAGGAGGAGGGCAGGACTGCCCCTTTCAGCAGCTAGATAGGTTTAGGAGGGTATAATCTGCTTCTGTCTTCCTCCAGGAAGCAGTTTATGGGCAAGTGAAGAATCTGTATGAGACAAATTCTCTTGTTTACCAGACCTTGTTATTTCCAATTAGTTCAGAGTTTGCGACTTGCTGCATCTTGGGCCAGTGCTTCTCTTTATAAACTGAAGTGTTGGTAAATGTGTTGATAGATTCAGTTCTTACATAGTTGTTGGGCTTTGATCTCCTCCCCCCCTTGGTTAGTACCTCTATATTGTTTGGGAGAGGTGTGCTTAAACTTGTTTTTTCAGTTGTGATTTTGATGTGAGCATAGTGAGCCTGAATAGTTACACTACTTTGAATTTAAAGAAGCTTGTGTCTAGAAAATCACTGTTCAGTTGTCTTGGTTAGCTGAATTTACGGAGGCTCAGTTAAACTTCTGTTATTTCATACGCTAAAATTGAGTAAATTGCCCTCAAGTGTTTTGAAACGATACTGAAGTCTTTCAAGACAGGCACAGCACAGTATTGAAGCAGGGTGCTCCTACTGATCATTTGGCTCCTATGGCAAAAACTAATGTGTATGTTGTCAAACATAATCATCCATCAGAAGCATGATCTGGAGAGGAAATTACTTCTCATTGAGTTATTTGAAAATTCAAAATAGATTTAAGCCCTCAGAAAACTTATTTAGGGTGTGACTGATTTTGATTTTGTTTTGCTTCAGTGGTGGGCTTCTCTGAGGTTTTTGTTGGTGTCATAAGACCAGCATTCTTAGTTCAGCATAGCCTCATGTGTGGAATAACTTGGTATCCTAATTTACAGCTTCAGTGCTTCTCCTTCATTCACGGTAATCTTCTGTCTGGCAGATACTTCATGCATGGGGTTTGCAAGGAGGGAGAGAACTGCCGCTACTCCCACGACCTTTCCACTGGCCAGCCTGCCATGGTGTGCAGGTACTACCAGCGAGGCTGCTGTGCTTACGGCGATCACTGCAGGTAAGGCAGTGCTCCTGGCCCTCCTGGAGGGCAGTCATCTCACTCGGTGTCCCTGAGCAGGGAGCTCACAGAAAGGCAGTCCATCTTAAAGTTGTTTCCGTTTCAACTGCAACTGCAGAAATCTATAAAATAGCTTCACAAACTGCCTTCTCTTGCTGAACGCTGCGTTTGCTTTGCTATGGAAATAAAGAGCACAGGCAAGGTGAGAAGAGAACTCTTTTTTGTAAAAGTACTAGTTTACGGTGTGGGATTTGTTTGTTTATTAATAACGTGACTACTTGAATGAATCAAAATCTGAAACTACACTCAAACTAGCTGAACTGACAAAACCGAGTTATATTTGGTAAGTGATCTTAAAAGCCTGAGCAGGTAAGAATTTTTTCTTCCTTGCTGCATGTGTCTCTTCAGGAATTGCTACTCTGACACTTGAACTCCCATTTTGGAGAAGTAACTGGAGTGTAGTCATGTAGGTTCTAAAATGCTGCCTGTACGAAATGGCCCTACATTATGAAAACACATTATCACTTAACCTATAACCCTGAAATGATTAGAAAAAATAGGGTGAAGAAAGGAAATAGGTGCTTTCCTAGTGCTGCAAAGCTTTACAAAGGCTTGGGAATGTTTGCATCGTCTTAAGTTCACTTCATTATAATTTATCAAGAGTTTTAATATTCTGTCTTGTTGCAACTCTAATGCATGATTAAATATTTGCATCATTACTTCATATGGTAATTATAGTTCTATTTTCATATGTAATATATGGTTACTATGTATAAGATAGAAGGCTACAAAGAATTGCTTTTTTAATCTGTCTGCCAGGGTTGCTTTCTTGATTATGCAGATCAATGGATCTCCAACCTTTTGATCACACACCCCATCTCAGGCAATTTTTGAGCACACTCCCAATATATATTTGTTTATAAATTATACATATGTTAGCTATTACTTACATTAGAAAACATACACAAAAATCAGAATTCTAAAAGTATGTAGGAAAGATGAAATAAATGTTTTATAAATATTTTAACAGCCTGAAACAATTTTTGCTCACTAAAAGCATTATTAGTAATAACCTGTTTGCTGACAGTGATGTTGATTGAATATGCTTCACTATTTTTTAAAATCTTAATTTAAAATTTTGTAATACAGTGATTTGAAGGTCTTGTCTTGATTTTTGGTTTATTTCAGTACTTAGTTTTAATGGCTGTCATAGCTGAAAAAGATCTTTCACAAAACCATGTAGATCCAAAAGGAAAAAGTGTGGTGGTGTTTGTGCTAATATTCACTTTTGAATCCTGCCCACCAGTTACACAAAGATTTTTGTTAAACTTTGGTTAGTAAATTTCTGTTTTCCCTGATGTCAGTGAGCTGCTTTTGCAACTAATTGGAAGGTGTTGCATTTTTGTATTTTTAACAAATGGGTCAAACACCCATAGAAACTCTTTTGTTTGCAAGATTTTAAATCATGTTGGGGAATTTTGTTTCCAAGTTTTTTTAAGTTTACAAGATATGATAGTATTTTTTAATAGTTGACACACTTGCATCATTTTGGGCAACAAAATCGCATAATGGTGAAAATGTTTTGGAACAGCAGTTTTCAAAATGTGGTCTCTGTACTACAAGTTTCTTTCAAAAAGCACTTACTTGTTCTTGAAGTGTATTTACGTTGAGGGGCCAGATGGAGTGTAGCGTGGTTGTTTTTTTGTTGGTTTTTTTTTTTTGTATTTTAATATCTGCTAGGTAGCATAGTACTGACAGTGATTTCTCATCATGGAAAAAGTCAGCAATTTTGGAACACTTGTCTCTTTGCAAAAGAAATGTGTAACATCTTTAACAACTTCTAAGCACTTTAGCATGAGAACCAGCAAACCTCTGGGTGGTGCAGAAGATTTTCATGGGAACTTTCTGTCTTGTAACAAAGTGTTGTAAAGATTTGACTATTTATAGTCTTGTTTTTATAAAATTAACCATATTTATGACACTGTAGCATTGTGTACACTTCTGGGTTCATCCTTGCTACAGTGTCTTTCCCATGAACAATGCAGTGAGTGAATTTCTGGTGTGGTATTTTCTGCAACTTTACCCTGGAATAATTTTTTTTTTTTTTTTTTTTTAATTCTAGTCAAAAGCAGCAGCTCTGTCAGTGGGTTACACTTGTATAGTTTTTCCATAAAACATTTTTGTTAAAGAAGTCATTTACTGTTGAGAATACATTTCCCCCAGTACATGTTTTTCTATAGTGGCTCACAAAGTTCTTTGTGTATTTTGTTACTGAATCAGAATCTAGCAAAAACAAGCTGAGACATTTTAGAAATATGTGCTTTCATCCAACTGTACAGCAAACTTCCCATGCTGCAAGATCTGTTCTAATACTTGTTTTTTGATCTTCATTAGTGTTTTCTATCCATTTCCCAACAGTATTTGCTGACAAAGGAGTGTGCTTTACTTTGTCACCATATTGTTTTCCATGCATTATTTCTGCCATTTTTACCACAGAAGAGGAAGAGCAAGTGGCCCAATCATATGTGGCTTTCTGTCTTTCTCTTAAGTGACAAGCCTTTAAAAGAGGCTTCTAAACATGTATTGTCAAGTTTTGTGAAGTACTGGATTGAACATTGCATGACGTGAAAGATGTCTGGAAAAACTGATGTTTTATCTTCACTTTCTGGATGTTTAGACTTTAAATGTCTTGCTAATTTTCATGGCTACATACTGTCATCAGCTCATATCTGAAGGCACAATACACATCATGAGCAAGGTTCATTGGTAGTAATAGTGGATGTCAATCTGTATTTCAAATAGTCTGCTTGGTAATATCTATTTATTCCACCATCCCCCTCAGCTTGTTGTCAGATCTGATTAGGGTGGCATTGTCTTTGCCTTGTAATGAAGAGCTCATAGTGGGAGCAGAAGAGTTAGTTATGATGTTTTCTTGTTGTTTGCTTGTGCACACACTATCAATATTGCCTTCATTCCACAGTTTATTCACAGGAATGTTTTTAAGCCACTTGTTAGCTTTGTCAGAGTTAGTCTAAGGTGAAACAAGATAATATAATCTGTTGACCTGTTTAAATGGGCACAAAGTGCAATGTGTTTGCAACATGCTGAAAATGAACAAACAAGTGAGGTGAGGGTGCCACTGTCAACCCCACTGCGTGGTGGAAGCCCTGTTCCTCCTTCAGGACACCTTGCTAATACCATGCGTGGGACCCTCTGACATACACACTGAGTAAGGATACTGCTGTTAAATAGCAGTTAAACTTCATTTATTAATTTGTGGGGGGTGTGGAGACAAGAAGTTTGAGTACAGTCTTCCTGTACCCCAGTGGATTGTTTGCGCATCCTCTGGGGTGTGTGCATCCCACTTTGGAGACCACTGGTGTAGAGGTCTGAAGGCTTGACTTTTAAATTTGTACTTCATAGCTTCCTTAGGATTCCAAAGCCGACATTCACTTGGGAGCATCTCTTCAACATGCAAGAACTGTGACACTTCATTGTTTTCAATCTGACACAATGCAGATGAGTCACAGTTCCTTAAGAGTTTTGTATGATCTTTGTATGATCTCCAAGAATTTCCTCCCTTTGTTCTTGAAATTAGTCAGCAAATATCTTAGTACTTCAAAGGTACACCTACAGTTTTTCTCATGCAGTCTGCTAGTTGCTTGAAGACAGACTTTTGAGAGAAATAGTGCTTTCCTGTTGTTTATGGGTGGTAGGGATCAAAGTTTTTTGAGGATCATTGTCCACAGTAAGTTGAAAGAGACATTAGAAATACTACTGACGTACAGCATAAAATTGGAATGAGGCAAGATACTCACTTGCAGATAGTCACTTACGTTGGTGAGGATCTCTGGAGCCATACTGAAGGCAGAGCCAACTGAGATCAGGCTGCCCAAGGTGTTGTCTAGTCAAGTTTTAATTACCTGCAGGGATGAAGATTGTGCAGCCTCTCTGGGCACCCATTCCAGTGTTTTGACTGCTCTCAGTGATTCCCCTTCATTGTAACTTCTCATTTTGGACTTGTGTCTGCTGATTTTCATCATATCACTGCACTTATGAGAGGACCCTGGCTGCATCTTTCCTGTGGCTTCCCACAAGGTAGTTGAAGACAGCAGTATCTGCCATTAGTCTTCTCTTTTTAAAATTGAATGAACTCATTTGCCATTCACTAATACGTGCGTAATAGGTATGTGACCAGTTTTGGACACAACTGAAGTTCATTCTGTGTAAGTTAAGAATTGTGCATGCTGCAAATCTGCATTTCTTGCAAAACCACCAAGTACCTTCTCTTTCCTTAAGCAGTGTGGGCAGATCACACAAGTGGAAGTGAATCTCTATAAAGGGTTGTTAGTGGCTTTCTTTTCCAAGCCATTTCTAGGTCATCCTTCCAAATAGTGTGTTTACATCTCAAATCAGTTTATTTCCAATACCTTGGGCTGCTTTATGGAGGTATTTTTTTGTGAAGAGTTAACGTGATTTTTTTTAACTTTTTAGATATGAACATACCAAGCAACAGGAAGAAGAAGTGACTGATGTGAGTCTAGATGCAAAAATGTATCCATCGCTATCCTCGGACTTCGCACTGCTCCCTGAAACAGTTGAGGAAATTATTGCTGAGATGGAAGATGAAAGTGCAGATCTGGCAGCTGCAGGAGTAGGTGTTGAAGACTGGGTGAATGCTGTAGAATTTGTCCCTGGGCAGCCATACTGTGGACGTGGTAAGCTGATGATGGGATAACATCAACAATTTATATGTAGTGCGTTTATTTTAATGCTTTTGGTTTTGTTGAATAAAGCTACTCGTATGTATTAATCACTTCAAGTGATTGAATCCTTAAGTTGTGCTTGAATTTTGTGATCTGACTGCTTGGCCTGTTCCACATCAGTTACTGCTGTGTCCTGATGTGCTGAAGCATCAGGGGTGTGCTGGTCTCCACCTAACTGGCGTCCTCTCGTTACGGCTCTGAACGACTGGGAGACTCTTCTTCTCTCAAGTTTAGTTTTTCATATGTGATGGGAGAAGAAAATACTGGTGATGCAATTAGTGTCATTGCCCTGGAAAGATAATCTGCCTCTTTTTGTTTCATTTTTGTTTTGTTTTTCCTCTCCAGTTTTCTAAAGGTTTTCCATGAAGGTACAGATTCCTGTAGAATGAAATGAAGCCTAATGGTAGCTTTCATGAATCCCATAGCAATTCAGACAAGAGGCTGAAAATAATTTATTCTAGTTATCTTCCTGAGACTGTACTGTCTATAATTACTGTCACAGCTCGTGTTGAGAATGAGATTGAAGATGCTCATCATATGGGACCAGAGTGTTTAAGTAGCATGCTTGTCATCTGCTTGCCCTGCAGAAAGACAGTACAAAGACTTAATACTTATGTGAAAAGTAGCCTGTATGTATTTACTTTAGCATAATTTCTGATATTTGCCTCTTTAAAACTGAAGGCTTATGGCCATAAGTAATCAAATAATGGAATCCAAAATGGACACCTTGTGTCCAGAACAGTTCGAAGTTGCCGTATGGTGCTTGGATTACACTTGTCTTCACAGCACTACTCAGATTCTCAGATCTAAAAAGAGGTGTTACTTTCTCAGTGTTGCAGGCTGCTGCTGGACTGTGCTCTGAGCTAATCTGAGGAAGGGTGAGAGGATGGGAATGGTTGAGCAACATTATAATTTTGCTAGTGTTCTTGAGAACTTTGATTATGGAATTGTTTGGTGTGTCTGTGACTTTGGTATAGTTCAAAGGAATGAAAACTTGTGTTCTATTTGTTAATTTGTCACCTTAGTGTCATAAAAGATAGTTTTGTTATTCATTGAGACAAAGGATCCCTTTTTAATATTTTAATCAGAATCATTTAGGTTGGAAGGGACCTCTAGATTTCATGTAGCTCATTTCCTGCTCAGAGAAGGGTCAACTGTGTCAGGTTGCTAGGGGCTTTATTCAGTTTAATCTCTATCCTCAGAGATGTTCAAAATGCCATAACCTCCAGGGAACCTCTGCAGTGTTTGACTTCTTTCACAAGGAGAAGGTCTTTCCTAGTATGTAGTAGGATTTTTCCCTGCCTCAGCTTGCCTTCTACCTCTTGTCCTGTGCACATCGGAGAACAGACTGGCTCCATTTTACCTTTTATTCTGCTCCTTTCTGTTATGTAATTGAAGCTAACAGTACAATTACTTCTTAGGCTGAAAAAGTCCAGTTTCCTCAGTCTCTTTTCATGGGCTTTAACCCCCTTAATGGCAGGGTGGCCCTCTTCTGGAATCAGTTAATTGCTAGTTTGAGCAGTGGGAGATATGTTAAATACACCTACTTCTCCTAGGAGAGCTGGTGCTTTCTCCTAAATTCCTGAGGCATAACAGCATTTCATTACACCTTTAACTTGCTTAGTTTTACTGAAGTGGTTCCTTTTTCTAGTGGGTCAGCCTTATTTTTCATAGAAACTTCTGGCTGCCACAGCCTAAGCTAAATAACATTCTCTTCTCTGAATCTTGTTCCAAATGATCTTTTTGTATACTTTGAAATTTGATGTATTTTAATGTAGAAATATACTCATCTGTTTCTGTTCTGAGCAGTGCCACAAGATACTAATTCATGTGGTGACTTCTTAAAAACTGCTTTAAAAAAGAATATATACTTCTCTGAAGCCACTGTCTTTATAAAGTTATAAAAATGAAGAACCTTACTGTAGTGGTCACGAAGATGAGTGGAATGTGTTCCACAGTATAGGCTTTAAAGCCTTACAGATTGTTCTTGTCAAATGCCTAGAGAGAAAAGTAAAGGTACTTGGAACTTTTAAAATGGAAGCTACCTCTCCTGATTAGCTAGAAGCCCTTGTGTTTTCCATTGTCTCTTAAATGCTGAAGGTTCAGAGTTGGCAGTTTAACTATGTTATAATGCCATAACCATGGGCTGTAACACTCATCTTTTACTAGGAGACAAGACATGCTGCTAATGCAGACGGTTCCCTGATTTGGGACTAAACCTGCTATCCTGAAGGTGGCCTCAGGGCCTAGCAAAGAAAACGGTGACAGTTCTTCAGACTTTCACTTCTGATGTACAGATGCATTGTATTTCTGTGTTTCTTATGCTGCTACTGCTGCTAGATGTTCTGGAATAATTGAGGAAGAGCAGAAAGGCAGAAATGTGAGCAACACTCTGAATGGGGTGGCTGTTTCCTGCCACTACAAGATGAACATCTTTGATGTTACAAAGTGTGTCTTAGAGTGAAAGCAGGTGGTGTGTGAATCGGAGATTATGAGCTATTTTTTTCACTAGTATGAATTTAACCCTGTTGACTGAAAGGTGCAGTGTAAAGATAGGGGTTGGGTCCACCTGCTGGAGAGCAGTGGTTTTGAAAACAGGGTAAACACTGCTCTGAAGGATGTTGTAATTAGAACTACTGAGGCAGTGGAGTATTCCGCGTTTCTCTATTTTTGCTTTCAAAGAGGAAGCAAAACTGTGGCAGATACAGTGCTGTAGATACAGGAAGTATGCATGTAGAGCTTTAGGATATCGAAGCTCTGATATTCAGAAATAGAAAGCTACTTTAATTTTTATTTCCTAGAAATACAGCCATTACTGAGGGCTAGTGCTGGGACAGCATTGAAGACCAAGACTGGAAAGCTTGTGTCACTTTTTCCCTCCACCCTCGCATACTGTAGAAGTAGCCAGACAGAGCTGTTATTAAAGACTGACATTCATAGATCTATATCTTCTTGTTTGGATGCCTAGTCACTATGAAGTGGTACTTTTTTGTGCAAAGATGGTATTGTGGACTAGAATTTAGTAGCTGTACTCTTACTGTTGGCTTAAGTAGTTAGTTGTTGTTTTATTTAAGTAACAATTCTAAATCTTTTTTGCCAAGATGTGAAGTTCTGTTTCTTGTTCTGTGAACCAGCATATGTAATAAATGGCGTTGCATGTGTTTATTTGTTTCTTGGGGGGGGGGGGGGGGGGGGTTTTTCCCTTTTTTTTTTTTTTTTTTGACAGTGTGGTGTGTGTTTTTTTTTAAGTGAATAAACCCCTTACTGATGTTTTCACAAAAGATATCCTTGAGAGGAGTGCAGGTGGACTCTGGAAAATTTTCCTCTTACAGGAAACATCAGATGTGCTACTTCTTCCACAGGATGCATTTTCCAGGGCTATAGGATTGCCTTAAGCAAAGATCATCTTACCAGCCCCATTAAAAGAAGTACTGTATCGTTTGAGTCCTTTGAAATGCAGCTGTATTTGTCTGCCTAGTAGGTTCTGCACATCCATACTGTGGTCTACTAAACTCCCCTTCGTCCTTAGGGATCAAACAAGGTGCCTGAAGTCATGTGAATCAACTAAGTGAAAAAATCTATGATATTAACTAGAAAAAAAACACTGGAAGAAATGACAATTGAGAGAATAAAAACTGACTGATTGTGGGTTTTGTTACTTCTTTTAGAAGTGGAAACCATGGATTTCAATCTGGGGTGGATTTAAATTTGGTACAAACTTTCATACTATGTTCAGCTAACTCGCAAGAGTCAGTAGAGCCTAGTATATGCTTACTATATCTCATAGCTCCATGGGAATGAAAACTCTGAACATGTGGCCTCTGATTCTTTTTGAGGAGTCTGCCCTTCGCTTTTACTGATCCCAGTATGCCTTTGATAGTTTTTGCTTACTTCTCCAAATCTAGTGCTCAAATGGCTTATAAAAGTTACTTTCTTATAGGATAGATTACTTTTGTTACGGCTACTGGTTATATAAATGAAGTCCAGTTGCTGTTCTTCCAGGTGTTTATTCTGAATATACTAATGCTTTATTGTTCTCTTGCATTTATTGTATCTTCAGTTTCAAACTGGCTGCTTTTGTCTTGTTAGTTTATCATCCTACTTGTGTAATGATCTCAAAAGGCTCTTTGGCTTGTGTCAACACAGGCAAGCGCATGCTCAAGAGGTGCAAGGACAAGTGTTGAGCAGCAGCTGTCTAAAAGGGGAGGAGAAATTACAGAGATTTCAGTTCAATTTAGAATTAGGTGAGGGAATTTACTTGGGATTTTGCAAAACTGATGG
This sequence comes from Merops nubicus, assembly GCF_000691845.1. Classification (NCBI taxonomy): domain Eukaryota; kingdom Metazoa; phylum Chordata; class Aves; order Coraciiformes; family Meropidae; genus Merops; species Merops nubicus. The sequence continues at coordinate 13,581 of NW_008596378.1, read as the reverse complement.
CTAGCTTAGAATGGAGTGAAAATACCCTTAATTGCAGTTTATTAAAGCTAGGTTTACATGTCTGGCTGGTAGACTGGATATCTGTTTAGGATACCTCTTTTTTTGCAAATACCTAGGATAGAGTTAGCTTGAAAGGTGTGGGCACAGCTTTTGTCATTCACGGAGATGCCTACGAGTCTGGAAGTGAAAGTCTGTAATTCAGGCTGAGCAACAACATGCTAATTAACCTGCACATCAGGAACTGCTGGTGTGGTGTTCCAGTGGTAGTGTTTTGTAATGCTGGACCATAATTTTGTTTCAGCTGTTAACTTTTGGGGAAAAAAGCCTGTTAACTTTAGCTGATGTGAAATTGGTTGTCAAAGCAGTTAGAGACTTATAATCTTGCTTAACTGTTGCTGAACCAGAGTTTGTATAAAAGCATACCTAAGTTCCTGAGAACTATGAGATTTTTCTAGTGCAGGCTTAGCCTGTAAATGAATCTGAATCTGGCCACTAAATGCTTGATAGCTTTAGTCTTGTCTGGGTTGGAGGATGGAGTCAGTTAGGCTTTCTTGAGTGGGGAAAAAAAAAAAAACTTAATTCAGGTTGAGAGTGTGTGAAACTTGGACTGAAATGGACCTTGTTTGTTTTTATTACTCTCTTTGGATAACTGGATCAGGGTTATCCAAGGATCATTTTGCATTAAAACAACATATTCTCATTCCCAGTGCTCTAAATCTGAATGTATCACTTACTGTTCTTAATTTTCTTCCCAGCTGCTCCTTCCTGTGCTGAAGCACCCTTACTAAACGAGATGGTGATTGAGGAAGAATATGACAAGCAGCAAGTAGACGTGGAGATAAAGAAGGAGCTGTGCCCCTACGCTGCCGTAGGAGAGTGTCGCTATGGAGAAAACTGCGTGTACATCCACGGGGATGTGTGTGATATGTGTGGACTGCAGGTCCTGCACCCCATTGATGCTGCACAGAGATCTCAGCACATAAGGGTAAGCAAACAGCTGTCTGCTGTTAAACAGCTTCTACTTATTGCTTCCTGGCTCCCCGCCCCCCCGTCACTTGTCACTAATTCCCTTTCATTTGAAACTGCATGCAGGTCAGTCGGCGAATTAAATTCCTGTTGTAAACTAGACTGTTTCCTGTCAGGGCCATTCTCAGAAGCCAGCTGAGTTTCCTTATCTGTGCTGGGAGAGCAGTCAGCTTAAAGATAATAAAGCTTTGTTCTTTGCCTAGTAAAACTCAATGGCCTTTTAGATTGCCTTTTTCATGTTTTAAAGCGGTGTCTGAAGAGAGAAATTTGAACTCAATTGATTGTTCCCCACTATCAGAGCAAACGTTTTGTTTTGAGGATAAAGATTTTTCGGCTTACTTATACCCCATTCATTGTGCAAGACAGCAGAGTAAAACTGAGCTTAAAAACCGGTTTAAGAGTTCCCCAGGTGACTGTTTGTCCCTGTAGTCGTTTTCTTTGTCTCTCCTTTTCAGTCTTGCATTGAAGCTCATGAGAAGGACATGGAGCTTTCGTTTGCCGTCCAGCGCAGCAAAGACATGGTGTGCGGGATATGCATGGAGGTGGTGTATGAGAAGGCCAATCCCAGCGAGCGCCGCTTTGGGATCCTCTCCAACTGCAGCCACACCTACTGTCTCAAGTGCATCCGCAAGTGGAGGAGTGCTAAACAGTTTGAGAGCAAGATTATAAAGTGAGGCATTTTCCCATTTTGATTGTGCTTTTTACAGTGGAAGAGCTTAGTAACTTGTGGCAACTTGTGACAGGCTTCCAGATGCAGACTGCACAGAAGCTGCATTTCATGCATTCTAACTTTAGCTTGGAAGTGAAATAATTGTTAGGGATAACGTTTACACTCTGATTTGGTTAATACGGATTAGGTTTGCAGAACTCTGTTAATGGTAGAAGATTACTTTGATTTATTTAGTAGCATGTTGTCCAGTGGTTACTGTTTCTGTCTTGGACACGCAGCCAGGAATCTGGAAACACTTAACCAGTTCAGAACGTATGCTTCTTAATTCATTACCACCCTAGCCAATTAAGCAGTTGATAAAACATTTCTCCATTTAAAGGCTGTTCTAAAAAAAAAAAAGAGGTTCCAACCAAAAAACACAGAAATCAAAATAAATTTATTTAATTCTAAAGAAAAAGCAGTCTTTGTGAAGTGTTTTTTAAAGCTTTTCTGAGACAAGCTGACCAGCTGCCGTTGAGTTCTTGAAGAGAGTTTATCCCCGTGTGTGAGAGAATCTAGACCGAAAGGCTCACACAGCCAGTGTGGGGGTGCAGTACATGTTTACAGGTGGATGTGTGCCATGCCTTGTTACGTAGGGGAGAGAGCGCCCTGTAACGTGAAATTTTGCAGCACGGTCTGTTCATTTCCCAGGTCCTGCCCAGAATGCCGGATCACATCTAACTTTGTCATTCCAAGTGAGTACTGGGTGGAGGAGAAAGAAGAGAAGCAGAAACTCATTCAGAAATACAAGGAGGCAATGAGGTATGACCACTGCAGCCTTTGTCAGGTTGAGACAGCAGAGATAAAGGTGCACCTGGAAAAGAAGGTTGTGGGTGTAAAGCCCTCTCACCTCCTTCCCACCGGTAGGGGAGAAGTGTGCCCTTGCCTGTGGGCCCACAGATGCGTGTCACCACGCGCTCATAAAGCTATTCCTCTCCTCCATGACTTCAGCCGTTCCCCTCTCTGTGCAGGGGCTGGTGGCATAGCGAGCCGCCCATGCCCCTCCTGCAGCGCGTCTCTGCACCTGGGCGCCGGGCTGGCAGATACTGTCAGCTCCAGGCGGTACCTGGGATCCTCTGGATCACGGTAAGGGGAATTCTGAGGTCTGGTTGGGGTCTGCTGTGAGTAAGGGTTGTGATATTTTCCTTTGCAGCAACAAGCCGTGCAGGTATTTTGACGAAGGCCGTGGGAGCTGCCCGTTCGGAGGGAACTGCTTTTACAAACACGCATATCCTGATGGCCGCCGAGAGGAGCCGCAGAGACCCAAAGTGGGAGCATCAAGTAGATACCGGGTCAGTGTTGCTGGTTTGTCCTTTCTAGGCCTTCAATCCACTGCTTTGAGAAGAGGACAGGGGAATCAAGACTTTTTTTTTTTTTTTTTTTTTAATTTCTATAAGCCCTCAGTAATGGAAATTTTAAAGAGCTTGTGAATGCTGGAGGCCAAGATGGAAAGAGTGAATTGTAAAAACTTTCCTAATACACCAACATGCTGAAGTAGAACTGTTGGGTAGCGTTAATAGAGGTGTGTATGGGTAAATTCTCCTGGAGGTCGGTATCTCCCTGGATGAGATGTGATTACTTGCATGTTGGAAGGTACGCCAGAGGCCGAACCTTGTCAGCCCTTAGGGAGGCCCTTGCCAAGTACCACTTGGTCACCTGGGTCCATGCTTGTGTTGCCCTCGCAGGCCCAGCGGAGGAACCGGTTCTGGGAGTTCATCGAGGAGCGAGAGAACGGTGACCCATTTGAGACCGACGAGGACGAGGTGGTGACCTTTGAGCTCGGTGAGATGTTGCTGATGCTGTTGGCAGCAGGCGGTGATGATGAGCTAACGGATTCCGAGGATGAATGGGACTTGTTTCATGATGAGCTGGAAGATTATTACGACTTGGATCTATAGCACCTGTCAGTGGAGTGTGGACTGTTGTCTTGGCTTCAGGCAGTAGCTATTACTATTACCTGTGGTGTTGTGGCAGTGCCTGTGTTTCTCCTAGGCAGGCCGATCAATTCCAGGTGCTGTTGTAATAACTTTTACCCAGGGTCTGTCTCTTCCCATCCCCTCCCACCCCAGGAGTGTTGTTTTTCCTCTGTTTAAGCAAATAACAAGAAATAAATCTTTAAAATGTTAGTTTTTGTAAAAATGAATTTAACTGTCAAACAGTTAGGTTAGGTTCGTTGCTTCATCTGTGTACCCAACAGAGTTCACCCAGTTCCAGGGTTAAAGTGTTTACAGGACTTCCACACTCATTTTGAAGAGCCCAGATACAAAAATGAGCAGTGGCCATGCAGTGGGGATGTAAATTGGCTGATGGCCTGTTTTCTGTCTTTGTACCAATATTTCTGATTTCAGGCCAGATACAAGTCCTATGCTTCTGGCATCAGGTCCGTTCCAGCCCCCTCATGTACACATCTTCATTTGTGATTTTGGTCTCTTGTTTACTTGCACATTACTATTACTACTGTGTAACCAGAACCAGGTGTGAACATTCTGGGTTTTTACTGTGTTTAGCATGGAAGGAAAATGTCATTGTGAAAGGAGAACTCTCTATGTGTATATACAGATAAATGTAGAGTTGGACCTCAAGGATGGGGAGACTCTGTGTAAGTTAAAAATAACAGAACCATCTTTCCTCCCCTCTTGGTGCATGAAGTCTAGCCTCCAGTCAGACACAAAACTGGTTTAGTGGTCTCGGCCCAGCCTGTGGCACTGATCTTAACTATTGCTTAACTTAATAGATGGCACTCACTAACCAACCAGCTCTCTTTCATGTGTGTGATTAGGGTTGTCCAGGAGCAGACATCCGGTTAGCCAAGCTGGGGCCGGAGGAACACCGGAGAGGCCCCTGTAGCTTTCGCTCAGTAAGTTTTAGGAGCCAGGGTAAACCGCCAGCCGCGCGCTGCCCGGGGGCGGCTGTGCCTCCCTGTGGCTGCGGACGCCTCCCAGAGCTCTGCCGTTTGGGGGAGTCACCGCTTACAAAGGCAGTCTTGCAGTTTCTGGCTGTGATTTGCGTTGAGAAGTTACTTTGCCACCAAAGCCCCAGTACAGGAATTTTAACCTTGCATTACGTTATTGCCGTTTTTTATTGACTAGTGGATGCCCCGTGATCTGTTCTCCTGCTGCTCTTGTCCCCTAGACTGCCTCTCCTTTCACTTTTAAATGGAATGAGAAATTGTTCTGAGGTCTACAACGTATTGTTTTGCAGCTGCCTTTTGTAAGAAGCACTTTTCCCAAATAAAAAAAATCAAAAAAATTAAACAGGAAGTCTGTCCTTTTACATTTGGAGCTTCTGTGTTTCAGCTTGATTATTTTTGTGTGTGTTGCTGTAAATGTAAAGGCATTTATGTCACTTAACTCCTGCAGAATTGTCAAACTAATAGGGAATTTTTACTTGGTTATGACCTTGCCAGCAAAGAGCCTGTAACACAGGGAACACATTCTGAAGAGACAGCTGAGACAATTGCACTGCTGAAGGAGTATGTGGGGCCATTAGTGGGAGCACATGTGGGTTCTTCCCCAGAAGTAAGTTCTGCACTGTGGTATCAATTTTGTTTGTCCTGTATAAAGTCAGTTGCAGAACACTTTCTATTGATAGTTCCGTGCCATAATGCTGTTTGTACAGTAGGTCCAAGCATTGTTACAGGCCCCTTCCTGAGAATCCATGTGCTTATTTAAGCTTATGTGTGTGTTCAGAAACAAGGAGCATTCTTCTGCAGAAATACATTAAGTTGGAAGTAATTAAAACACATTCAGATACTGAGGGGATATGACTAAGAAAAGTTTAACTGAATCAGTCTAGAACCAGCTTTGGTTGTTCAATTTGTTTCCCCAGAGGCACGTAGCAGAAGGAAGAAAAGAAACATAACTTGCAAAAATGGCATTTAAAACCGATACAAAGAGAAACAGAAAAAATGAAGGGCTTTGAAGTGGAACTAACCTTTCCTCTCCTACATAGTGAACATAAGTGAACATCCTATTAGAAGACCGTATTCAAACCTGAGTTTAACAAAGATGCGTTCTGGTGAAAAGGTCGTACGCCTGCCAGCCAGAGCACATTGCACCAGTGTTCCTTCCTGAGGGGTCAGAAATGTCATGAAATGTCACGCTGTGCTCTCTTGGGGGGGTGTGTGGCACGATGGGAGATGCCGCTTCTGAGTGCCAGCTTCTGTCCGCATTACGGGGAGCTGGGAATATGCCAGGCAGTGACTTGCCTTGGCGGGGGCTGCTCTGTCTAGCTGCAGGGTGACTGATGTAGTCAAGTGCCTCATGACAAGTGGTTTCTGTTGGTTGTGCTGTGAAGTGTGCTGTGATTCTTGTTCTGTAAGTTAAAGAGCTGCAGGTATGTGTCATCAGGCAGTGACGCTGTTGTGTCACTGCCAGTTGGAATCCTGCTGGTAGTAGGCCTGTTCCTAAGCTTGCTGTTGCTCTGATTTCCACCCACCCCAACCTAGAATGACTGAAAAGAGCAGGGCCTTTGAAATCAATGAAGTATGCTGGCAGGCTGCTATGATTTTCCTCTGTAAAGAACAGGAATAAATTCAGTAGCATTAAGGCAAACTTTTAATGTAAAAAATATGGAGGGTGACATCTTGGGCTGTGCTACATTTTCTCTAAGCAAATACCTAAGGTACAGAAACTGAAGAGGCCAACAAGTAGTGTCAAGATAAAAAAAGGTATAAAGACTATATAATGACAGTATAAACTTCACCAATCTTGATCTCAAAACAAAAATTTTTGGCAACAGCTTGGTGCAATTGCATAGACAGTCTGTGCGGGCAGTGGAGTTAAGGCTGATTTTTAGAATAACAGCACTAGAAAAAGTACTTCAAAAGATTTTTTTTTAAAAAGTCCTATCTCTATCAAACTGCAAGTTCCTATTAAAGGTTGAAGTATTCCTAGGTAAAATTATTTTCAAAGGACTTCTGATATCCCAGTCTTGCCTGTTGTATTTCCAGCTCTTAACACACTTGCTTGGGAATGGCTTTGGGAGTCAGTACACTGAGCAGTGAGCATTAAAGCCCCCCCTGCTTGCAGCCAAGTGGGGTGTTCTGGGAACTGAGACAAAAACCTGCCTGTTGGCAGCCCACAGCTGGGAAAGGGCATCTCTAAACAGCGCTGTGCTTACAGCACTCACCTCACCAGGCCAGTTGCAGTCCCTGTCCCAAAAGCACAGGCAAGTATCTCCTTCCTGAATGAATGCTCCAGGATATAGAACCCTCTATCTCTGGTCAGGGCCTGAAAATGGTTTTCTTTGCCTCCTTCCCAACTATACTTAAACATCAACTGGAATGATTAGATAAGAACCTCAGCATTTCTTACTAAGAGGCTGTTGTTCCCTATGTATGAAGAAGAGCTTGACAGCACAGGCAGTGCCCTGTGCCTCTCACTTCATGGGGTTGCAGGGACATTGGCTTTTAAACCAGTCAGCTCCTGGTAGGTGTCAGAGTTTGCTCAGTTTTAAAATACTTGTAGATTTTTTTTTTGCCCTGTTCAGTGGAGAGTTGCTGCTTTAGTATTGGCTGTGATGTCAATGCAAGTCCTGAGCCACAGCTAAGATTCAAGGACTTCCAAATAGATAAAAAAAATTTCATAAATAGCTGTACATCCAACCTGAAGATAAGTTTCTTAATCATGGGACAGTAGTAGTTTTTGTGAACAACCTAACGGGTAAGCTACACTTTTGCAGAAAGTGGATTAATGATGCTGTCAGTCAAGAAGCATGCTGAATTTGTGCTTGTTGCGGGGGGAACAGACACATGCATACTGGGTTCTGTAGCAGCTAATGCTACTTGCATTGTCGTAGCCGTGTGCTTCCATCTGCTCTGTGGTGGAAAAAGGCCACTCTGAAGAACCTTGTTAGGAACTGCTGCAGCTCACCCTCCATTCACATGGCAGCTTAAAAAGAAGCAAACAAAACCCTATGGAAACCATTTAAGTGTAACTGCCCAAAGGGCTTGTGGAAGATGCCAACAGAACCAACCAAAACAGGTCACACTCCTGTTCTAGTGGCACAATGGGGCAGGTATGTAAGACTACCTTCTTGGAAGAGTAGGAAGGAGCCTGCTAGACCTGAAGGAGAGGGAGCAGTGCAGGTCAAAGCACCACCACAAGCCTGTTCTCCCTGATCCCATGTGGCACGACTTTCTGCCAGGGAAGGACTTACTTTGGAAGTAGTTCCATGTGTGCAGGAAGAGAATGGGAAGGGCCTGGTAACCTGGCAGTGCTGGGCAGCAAGGGGAATGTCAGCCTGCAGAAGCCTCCATACTGAGGGTAAGCAAAATAACTTCATCCAGTGCTCTCTAATTAAGGCAGTAAGCCAAATCAACCATATAAAGGTTAATACTCCACTGGTATGATCCTTCCTCTAATTCTTGGCTAATGAAAGGGTAGCTGGAGATTAACATAGTATTTTCCTGTTAAGGTCTCCTGGAAGGTTAGTATTTGTTGCAAATACTCTCTTTGGTATCTCTAGAAATAGAACAAAGTTTTGTAGCAGTTTAAGTGTGGATACTATAAAAAAAGTAAAATCTACATTACAAACTACTACCCAGGAGTACTGGAATTTAAACACAGAAGAATATTGAACTTATGTTTGACTGTTTTCCTAGCAACAAGAAGTATAGAAGCCAGTTGTTTGTATATGTTGGGTTACTACTTGTTCAGCTACTTTGGAAGGTTATGGTGTTTACTGTTGTTTAAATATGCAAACTGAAATGTGACTACTAGGCTAGTACCAAATCAAGATGAAATGAAGATTTAAAAAGTAAATGGCAGACAGGATGCCTAAAGATGAAGCTTTCTCCACAGCAGGCTATAGCAAAAGGCTTAGAGAGCAGCACTGACCATTTCTCCCTCTGTTCGCACATTGCTATCACATGCAAAGAGCAGGGGTTAATTCAGCTAAGAACCTAGCCAGAGGAAGCATTGATAATATTAGGAATATTTGCAAGACATTCAGTGACTTATTCTGCTTTATTTTTTGTGCTTCTCAGACAAGATTTTCCAGAAATACTTGCTAGGTGTTCTTCCTTATTTTTTAAGAACTTGTGAAACATGGGTAGACTGCCACCTGACCAGCTGGCAGCATACCAGCCTTCCCAGGGCTGCTCTGCATGTACCTAGACTTTGAGCATTACAGAGTTTAAATTCTAATTCATAGCCTAACAGTAACTTTGGTACATGTGGACTGCAGTCAAAAAACTTTCTCTGTATATTTCTTTCCACCTCTTTCCTCATTTTCATCTACTGAAAAAAAAACCAAAAACACCAAACCCAAACCCCCAAGCTCTTCATTCAATTCCAGTACATAGAAGCAAGCCCCCAGAAGCAGAGGTTGCATTTGGGAGGTAGCAACAGAAGGTTTTGTATTGCTCTGAGGTGTTTGGTCTCCATAGCAGTATCATATATACCTGCCCAGGGGAAGCTTTCTGGCACACTCCATACCATGCCCTTACTGCTCTAAGGCAAGGTTACATAATTAAACCATCTTTCCCCTTGCTGAGTTTTACAGGAACTTGAATCCTTTATTCAAACTCCCTTAAAAAATCTACAAGTGTACTCTCAAACTGCCATTGGCCCATCACATGAAGTACAAAAGGCTTTCAGTTAAAATAAACACACCAAGACAAAGTTGGAGGGATGGGAGTGGTGATAAGTCCTTTCACCCCAGCATGGATTTAGGCACCTTGGAAGCTTCACTGCACATAGCAAGTTGTTGTAGCAAGACAGATATCACTACTGGAAACAACCCTTAAAGACACCTTTTGTCACCCCGGGAAGAAGGTTGGGACCCTAGTGTATCCCAGAGATATCTCCACGTTTGTCTGGTGATGAAATCAGTCCAGATGTGAAATCATATGCTCTTTCACAAATGTTACCAAGTTCCTTGGGATGGGTAGCTATGTGCCAACCCCCAAATGAAAATTTAAGCAGGTGCTGTCCAAGCATGGGTCAGACTTTTTAAAGCTAATGGCAAAAAGTGCTTGCACTAGAACAAACAACATAGCTTACAAGGGTCAAATCAATGCAGAGCTCTGGTGCAAATTTATCTTCTGACACAGCCAGAAAATCATTTAAGTCTATAGTTAAAGGCAATTTGTATAGTTTCCTTTGGGTAAGGCATGGGCTGGCCGCTTCCTGAATCCTCTCAGCTCAAAAGTTTGTATTTAAAGTATCAGCTGCCATGTTCAAAGGAACCTGTGTTACCAACAGCAACAATGACCTCTAAAGATCTGAAGATACTTACAAGCCAAACTGCAAGGCAGAGATATCAAGAGAGATGGCTTGAGGCCACATAGCACACTTGCATCAGTTGAATAACATGGAATGAAACAGCCTCAGAAGAAAAACAGCTTTTAAGTCCTTCCTGAAATCTCTCTTTTCAACAAAGGCATGAGGTCGTCTCCACACTTGGACTGGCAATCACTGGCCTGGAATCAAGGTAGATGCTGTTTGGAGGGTTCTCTCCATGAAGCTGTAAGGTATTCCGGGCTATTAGCTCCTTAGCCATCAATGTGAACACCTCTTCTATGTTTTGAGCTTCTTTTGCTGATGTCTCCAGTACAGCTAAGAGCCCATACTTCTCTGCCAGTGTGCATGCATCTTCAAACAGGACTTGGCGCTTACCCAGTGAATCTGATTTGTTCCCTTAAAAGAAGGCAGATAGATAGTTAATTCAATAATTTAGTCTGTAGATGCAATACAACAATTCCATTTTGTTAAATAGGTTTATGTTAGGAATAAGAGTTACTGGGAAAAAAACATATGAGCACACCAAAGCCACAAACAACGTGGATCAAAACTGCAGCTAATCATATGATGATATCAATGGAGTTACAATCCAACCAAAACCTAAAAACCTGTGTTCATCAAATTACTTGCTGTAGGTAGCAGTACCAGAGGATTATTTGGAGGTAACTGTTGATCCCTATTCTTGAATGTTTTTAAAAGTTACATATTATTTAATATTAAAAACAAAGAAATCTCATAGCTATAGCAATTGCACACAGGATACCAAAGTGATGTTGCATAAGCTTTATTCCTCACTCAACCTTCGGTGGGAGCCACATGTTACACCATTGTCAAGCTGCCTTAATGCATCTCAAAGTGCATGCTCAGCTCTGAAGATCTGGAACATTGTTAGTCTAAAAGAGATCTCCTAAAAAAAAAAAAACAAACCTAAACCCCAGGAAGAACCTGCTCAACTCTTAATCACGTTTTAATATAACTTATTTATACAAGTCAGTCATAAGATGATGTCAAAAAAATACAAAAATTCATATGTCCTACCTTAATGCCTGAAATATATGCTTAAGAACTTCCTGAATGTATAAACTTTTACTTCATGTAGTTTAGTCAAAATGTGTCAGAAGTCACAAAACACCTCAGATAATACCTTTGTATATTTAGGTAGTTGCAGCACATGTGGAATTATCAACGGTTCTGGTACATGCAGTACCTGGCTGAAGTCTACATTCACAATTTCAAGACAACCCTTCATCAAATTCAGATCTTGAATTTGAAGCGCATATATAAGGCAACTCCCCTCCCATTAAGTCCCTTTCAGTTTTGCTTAAAAGGAAAACAAAAAATTGCCCCCCCAAAAAATCACAAAACAAAGCCACCACCTTGCTTGAGGGTTATTTGCCTTCTTAAAAAGAGATCTCCTTTCCTCCTTCAGTTCAAGAGAGGAAAGTGAGACTGCTTAACCTCATGCTAGAGAGGTGTATAACATGACTACATGTAATTAAATTTACAAAGACTTCCTGCCCAAGTAAAGCAAACAGCACCAGCTCTGGAAGAAAGCACCAAACTGGATCCTTGACAAAAGCTTTCTTTTTACCAATTTCAGAACTTCTTTCTTAAAGAAATCAACAAAACCAACCACCACTGCCACCAGGCCCCACCACACACAGCTAGGTCTGGCTCTTCAGATTCATGAGAAGTTACAAAACCCCAAAGTTCAGTGATTCCCACCCCTCTGCCCCATACTCATTCCAGGCACTGGAGTTACATACAGGTGAGAATTTGTTGTTTGTTTCTTCAGAGGAAAAACCACCCCAGCAGAGGTGGTTGCTGTGCTGTGGGGCTCCACGCTGCCTGCCCTCAGGAGCCAGCCTAGGGCTGCTGCAGCTGCACTGTGCTGCTCTTGGCACAGTGCCACGGTGGAACAGGCAGACCCAGTGCAATGTAAACAAAGGCTCTGTTCTCTCATTTGCAGCTTCTTCCTTGTGGGAGGGAAGAGCAATAATAACCTGAAATCCAAAGAGAAAGAACCACACTGCTTCCTACCAGCTCCATTTTTAGCCATTTCTACTCCTTTCTTTCCTTAAGGGGCCAAGTGTCCTGAATGCTAGTGAAACACATGAGGAGGAAGACTGCAAGCAGACTACTTCATGCTCTGCAAAAGCCTGGACCCCATCTACTGTCTTACCTGACCTGAGTCCCATTACAGAGCAGTGCGCACGTGTATCAAAAGCGCAGAGAGGAAAGCTGAGAACAAAGTATTGTGTTGCTCTGTGTGTTCCCCTGCGCCTTAAATTATTGAGCTGCTAAATTCCTGTGCATCAGGAGTATACCATCAGACTTTCTGCACTTCTAACCTCAGTAAGGTTGTTTCTGCTAGCTAGATGAGCAGCAAGGTTGTTGCCTTATTCCAGAAGGAAAGGAATGGTCAGATCCTGTCAGGACCAGACTGTGACTTTCCTTATTGTTTTTTTAAGCTTAGGCCAAATTGATACACTTTCTGATCTCTTTTAATTAAAATGGTATTCTTCTTTAGTACATTATCTATAGATACTTAAGTATCTATACTTAAATAGTATAAGTAGTTTACTTAAACTTAGTAGGTAAGTAGTGGTGGGGGGCAAATGAGCAGGGTTATATAAATATAAAAGTTATATAACATATTGAAAACTAGATTCCTACCAATTAACATCATGACCAAGTTTGCAGCACCATACTTTTCAATTTCATGAATCCAGTGAGGAATGGATTCAAATGTGGACCTCCTAGTAAGGTCATAGGCAAGGATGGCCCCGTGGGCACTCCTGTAATAGGACTGGGTTATTGTCCGGAAGCGTTCTTGACCAGCTGTGTCCCACACTTGGATCTGTAAGAGAAAGGACAGAAGTTGTCAAGACCAGTGAAAGTTGCTTTCTAGGTGTTTGCCATCAGCATCTATGCTTGTGAAGCCTCTCATTCAGAAAGTAGCTAGACCTGTCCTGGCTCACTCCACTACACCACAGCGTGGCTCTGCCCTTTCTAGATCTGAAGAGGCATTTATATGCCTGTAAAGACAATCTACACAGACCAAAGAGAAAGCGGCAAGAGTAAACCCAGCTCTGCAAAGGGGCCGAGAAACCCAGTTTCAACAACTGTACTAAAAGACATAGAGCATTACAGCCTTTTAATAGGCAAGGAAGGAGAGATAAGAAGCCCTGATGCAGGGCTGGGCAGAGCAAAGCTGTAGAGAGGGCAAGCCTCTGAACTTTCATCTGCACACAGAGGCAAGTCCTTAGCTAACAATTTCTCCTGGTGTTTGTCTTGCCAGTCTTCGCTTTTCCCACTGAATCAAGCGCACATCAAAGCAGAGCCTTTGCAAACTACAGGGCTTTCCCTCCTCGATGTCCCAGCTCGGGCACCTCCTCCAAAGAACTCCCTGCAGGCAAAGCACGAGACCTCTCCGCAGGTGGATCCAGACAGCGAGTATGCACCCAGGTTAGGATGACTGCCTCCCCCTGAGCATCCTCCTGAAGGAAAGCTCCCCTCGGAAGCACCCCGGGTCAGAAGGGCAGGCAGCTTTTGCCTGCCGCCCTCAGCAGGGCCGACCCGGAGCCACCGTGCACCCCA
>NW_008596377.1:504-5290 GCF_000691845.1 Merops nubicus | reverse complement strand
CCTCTCCTCATCCAATCAAGGGTGCTCACCCTTACCAAAGCACAGCCAGGTTGCCTCAGGAAGTTAAAATCAAGGTGTAATATAGTTTAGCTCAACACAAGCTGTCGTATTACCTTAACTTATCTTTTTTTCACCCTGTTCCTCAAGGCCTCTCGGTTGCCCCGGCACAAAGCAGCCTGATGGGCATCTACAACGGGGAGGAGTTTGTGTTTGAGGAGAGCAGCTGGTACATTGTCAACCTCCTCAAGCTCCTCTGGCACTATGGGCTCAACCCCCTGAGGATGTACATCTGGGTGGAGAACGTCCTGGACAAGTTCATGAGGTATGTCAGGCTCCTGCTAGGGAAAAGGTGGGAAAGGGGCTGCAGGAAAAGCTGCGAGCTGTAAAAACGGGTGAAATCACCCCCTTGCCACTGAGAAAGGAGCCTGTGGTTGCCCTCTCTCCGTTGCTGGTCATTTTTTGAAGGGAAAAGTTTGAGATATGTGATAAAAGAATTAAATTCATAATGGTGCACAAAATTAGGAAAGATCAGTAAGGGATTAATGGAGGTCCAGGTCTGCTTAGGCTGGGCTTGGCTGGAAGGAGAAGCTGTGTTGTTCTTTTGGGCTGCACTGTGAGATCCTCCACGGCTTCTGAAGGCATCCAAGATGAATGGATAGCAACCAAACACCTATTTCTTGCCTCTGCTTGAAGGATCTATCGCTACCAGGCGCACGACTACGCCTTCAGCAGTAATGAGAAGCTCCTCCACGCCCTCGGAGGGAAGGACTTCACCCTCATGCTCAACCAGACCATTGATGAAGCCATGCAGAGGGCTGGCTTCTCCCACAAGTTCATAAACGAGCTGGTTTGTCCGGCCATGAGAGTCAATTATGGGCAAGGTGTCAGCATCAACAGTTTTGTAGGTGAGTGTTTTGTAGGTGAGTGTTTTGTAGGTTGACCTCGTGCTCCTCGTGGCTGTTGGAATTCCTGCTCCTGTGCAGCAGAATGTGCTGTGTCACTGCCTCACTCCCACAAATCTCTGGCTAACCTGCTTAGCTTTCAACAAACTGTGTCCCAAAGGGATATTTTTTTTTTTCCCCCTAATTTTCCACTTTCTGTCTCAAATACTCCCCAGGAATGATGCTGAACAGGCTACTCTAAAGACCTTGGTTTCCTTGTAGGTGCTGTTTCTCTGGCAGGGGTGCAGTCGGGTCTTTGGTCGGTGAAAGGGGGAAACAAACTCATCTGCAGTGGTCTTCTCTACGCCGCCAAAGCTGAAGTTATCCACGGCAACGTTCTGTCAATAGAGCAAAAAACCAGACCCAGGTCCACGGGTGAGTTGGGTTTGCTTTGGTGGGGAGGGGAACTGCACGTCCTGGCAGCTGGAGAGCAACCTCAGCCTCTGTCACTGCTTGGCTGTGGCCAAAGTGAAAGAACTTGGTTGCTCCTTGGCCTTTGGAGATGAAAAGTGGGCTCTGCTCAAAGCCCCAGCTCGCAGGACTGGCTTATAAAGCTGCTTCAACTCACAGCAAAGCGGGGTGGTTGGAGGGACCGATGGGGTTCTCCCCAGCCGTGGGGTGGGGTAACAGAGCTCTTCTCCCCAGGGGAGCCGGTGAAGCTCTACCAGGTCACCTACAACACTACCTCGGGGCTGTCGGGGGACATGTACGACATCGTGGTCATCGCCGCTCCGCTGGGCCGCAGCATGGCCAACATCACCTTCAAGAGCTTTGACCCCCCCGTCCCTGATTTCCAAAATCCTTACCACCAGACCGTCACGACGCTGGTGCACGGGCGTTTAAACGCCTCCTTCTTTGGTTACCAAGACCCATCAGCCTTTCATTTCAACGCCATCTTCACCACAGAGAACCCCAAACTCTTCGTCAACAGCCTCGGGGTGGTGTCTCCCGTGGAAGATGTAAGCACTGAAGGGAAGCTGCCCTTGCAGTCGGCCGTCTGGAAGGTGTTTTCTGAGGAGGTGCTCACCAAAGAGCAGCTCAGTTTGCTTTTCTCCTCCTACGACTCCGTCAAGGTGAAGAAGTGGTTGGCATACCCCCAGTACAGCCCCCCTGAAAAATGTCCTCCTGTTATCCTCCACGACAACATCTACTACTTGAACGGCATGGAGAGGGCTGCCAGTGCCATGGAGATGAGTGCCATTGCAGCCAAAAACGCCGCCCTGCTCGCCCACCACCGCTGGCACGGCCACGCCCACAAGATTGACCAGGAGGATCTGCATGAGAAGCTCAAAACGGAGCTTTGAGCCCCAACAGAGTCGACTGCAACCTCCACGCCGTAGCCTCTGGAGGTGCTGTAGCTGTTGAGCCATGATGGGAGCTAGCCAACGAGGAAATCTTTGCTTAGCCTGGAAGAGGAGGCACCCAGACAAGTCAAGACAGACCAGCTCGGCAGGGAAAAGGTGGTGGAAGCTTCCCCAAACCAGCTGGCTCTTCCTCCAGGAAACAATCCTCTTGGCCTTTCCTTGAGGAGCTTTCCCCTGGCCCTTCCTGGAGGAAACTCCTTGATCCATCCACTACATGAAACTAAACAAGTTTTAAATGCCATATGGACCCCAAAAGTGCCCTCCCTGGTCAAGAGTCCACCAAAGTCAGGACCTGCAGCACTGTGATTAACCTGTGTACATTTTCTGCAGAAAAAAAATGAAGCTGGTGACTGTAAATCTTGCTGCCTCGGCTGTTTTAAGTGGTTATTCCTCAGGGTGGGACTCGTGCAGTGGAAGTTTGGGCTGAGTTCATTCTGCAAGCGAATGGACACAGCCCAAAGTGCTGCAGGGGTGGTGGGGCTGGTCTGTGGGGCACATGAGGTAGTGAAACAGCAAAACGACCCATTTTTCACTTTGCCAGGGGTTCAAAGTGTTGATAATTTTAATCAGCTGACCCCACGAGGTTTGAGTAGGTAAAAAAAACCCTTTTCAGGACAATCTGGTGTCCCTTGACTGTGTCTGATACCGTGATACCTCGACAGTGTCCAAGTTCACACACCCTTTGGAGGTTCTGTGGATTTTGTAGCCCAGGCCCATCCTCACTGCCAACAATAAAGCCTAAAAAAAAAGATGTTCCCATACTTGGAGCCCGTGTTACCCCCATGGAACAGGCTTCCTGCTCAGCCAGGTCAGGAAACCCTGAAAAGGAGGCTGAGGGTTTGTGCTCGTGGTGTCTGAAGGGTGCTCAGCAGGGTTGTAGTGATCATTCCAGGCAGTGATTGCCTCATTTCCTGAGAAAACCATTTGAGCTCTGCCCAAAATTTGCTTTCTGCAGCTCTTGGCATCTTTAGTGGTGCTTGAAAAGCGCTTAGAACCTCTGTATTAAGAGCACAGTGAAAAAAGTGACAATGAAGGCCCCTTTGCTCTCAAAAGCAAAGCAGAAAGGGCAGTTTCTACCCATCTCCTGCTCAGGAGAAAGATCTGAAGGTTTCTTCAGTCTAGTTCAGCCCCTACAGGCTTTGGCTCCTGCACCACATGATGCAGAAATAAGAATAAGTCATTATTAAAAAAAAAAATAATGAATAAATCCTACTTTGAGGGAGCCTGGCTTGGCACAAATACTCTACATCACTCCTTGGAGGGGAATTTCCCCTTTTTCCTGCCAATTAAGACCAAATAACTCACCAAACAAACAACACAGCTCTGGAGTTCATTCTTTACGAGATGCTCCAGGGAGAGACACCAAAAGTAGCAGCAGTTTAACATCCAGATCAAGAAACAAACCCTCCTGAAAGCCCTCCCCAAGTCTGAAAACAGAATTAACAACAGTGGTTCGGATGCCTGAAAAAGCAACCAGGACTGAACTCAAGTTCCTCAACCATTAGAAAAATTTATTTAACAAAAAAAAAAAAACACAGCAAAAACAGTTTACACTGGGGGCTGCTCTGCAGGAGATTCATGAGTGACTGAAGTGGGTGGGTTCAGGCTCCTCCTGGCTGGTACAGAGGTGGTTCTCCAGGGCTATACTCGTTCCAATGCTTCCAGCATGATGATGCTGTTTCCTCGGATCACCTGAAAAATGAGGATTTTTAGAGCAGAAGCAGCACAACGTGTCCCCTTTCCCCTGATTTATTTTGTGAAAAAGCTGCCTGGTGCACTGAAAACTGAAGCGTGTTTCCCCACAAACATGAACACCCACTCATTTGAAGCCTAAAACCCCGTGGATTGCTCCCTGCTATTACACTGGGTGCAACCCACCCCTGAAGAGGTTCCTTAATGGGACCAGGTTGCCCAGAGAGGTGGTCACTGCCCCATTCCTGGAACCATCCCAGGGGAGGTTGGTTTGGGCTCTGAGCACCCTGCTGTGGTCATTGATGTCCCTGTTCCCTGCAGGGGATGACCTCAAGAGGTCCCTTCCCAGCCAAACTGCAGGATGCCATGAGAACTCAGCCCGTTCCCAGAAGAGCAGTGTCCACACCCACACTCACCACCATGCCAATGTTGTTCTGCTGCCCCCCCGGTGCCATCTCCACGCACTCATCGATGACCAGGTTCATGAAGGGGTCGAAGCCCCTCAAGATCCCCTGGACGTGTCGGCCGCCGTTTAACTTCACTGGAAGACACAGGGGGGGTGACAGGGGACTGCTGAGCACCAGCACCTCGTGTTTTCCCACCAGAGCTGCAGCTTTGAAAGCAACTGGTGCCACGAGATGGCAAGTTCTGCTAATCAGGAGGCATTTACAGTCTTAGAAGGGTTTAGGTTGGAAAAGAGCTTTCAGATCATAGAGTCCAAACCCCCCCCCCTCCCCAGCCCTGCCAGGGAGCACCCACCCGTGTCCCTCACCCCCCAGCTCCACCGCT
>NW_008596377.1:0-332 GCF_000691845.1 Merops nubicus | reverse complement strand
CAGGAGCCGTGCAGAGCCAGACGGCCTCCCCGGGGCCTCCTTTGCTCCAGGCTCAGCACCCCCAGCTCCCTCAGCGGCTCCTCCCCACACTTGGCCTCTAGACCCTTCCCCAGCTTTGTTGCCCTTCTCTGGCCATTCTCCATCCCGTCAAGCTCCTTGTTGGATTGAAGGACCCCAAACTGAACACTGCTTAGAGCATAATTAAGAGCAGCACACCCGATGTGTTAAGAAAAGATTGTCAACAGTTTTGGTGTGCTATTTTAAAATTAATATTGACCCAAATTAATCGATTTTGAAACCTAAAGCCCTCATTTTGAGGCAAGCCCAGATTG
>NW_008596376.1:1230-19801 GCF_000691845.1 Merops nubicus | reverse complement strand
TTTTGGCAGGGGGAGCGTTGGCCTTGTTCGTGCTCCGTCCATCCATCATGTTTATTAAGTCTGTGCTTGAACATGTTTTTCAGGGGAAATACACTTTTGCAGATGGTCTCGAATACAAAGATAAAAAATGGCATTACTGTGACGGCTATGACAGAAGATTTTACACAGAAATCTGTTCTGGTCTGAAACCAGCAGGTACTGAATTGTGTTTGCGGTCTTAAGAGTCTGGAAGGAATTAAACTAACAACTTTGCTTAAGAAAGATTAATTCGGCCGCATGAGTAACATGGAGCAGAAATGCTCTGGCAAATTTCAGGAGCTGGCCATACGATGCTGCAGAAGAATGCTGACACCACCTTCCACCAGTGCAGGATGCAGCCTGACATCCACAGCGTGGTCTCCTCTGGCCTGATGACCCGCAGGACAGGCCTTTGGTATCTACAGCTTTTGATAGCCTGATTAACCCTTTTATGTATTTCACCTTCACTGCATTAGCAATGTGCTGTTAATGTGGTAAAGTTGAGCAAAAGCAATTCATTCACATCCAGAACATCAAATAAAGTTTGAACACGTCTGTCCCGTGCAGCTTTCTAGCAGATATCAAATAAACATTTGTGTCCAGTCCATATTTTTTTTGCTAAAGAGTTTTGTAACATTATTACTTGTCTGTAGTCAAAAGGTGAAAAGATTTATAAGGAACAAGCAAGTAAAATATGTATCATAGAACATAAAATACTCCTCTTTATACATAGAATACTTTATCAATGACATATAACTCTCCTGTGAGGCCAGCAAGACTCTCCCAGCCCCAATTTGGAGTTTGGGGTCATATTTGTAATGTTAGCTTAGTGGACTGGCTCATAGGACCATGAATGAAGAAATCAAAGTGACAGCTTTTCATCACACTCTTTGTGTATGGATTTTTCCATTTTCATTTTCTCTATCTGCAAAATTGGCAAAATATTTTATAAAATTTAAGGTAACTGCATTGTTTTTATAGCAAATGCCATGGAGATGTAATATTTGTTAGTTATCTCGATCAAAACCACAAGTATAAATGAAAAGGCAAAATAAAGCAAAACTTTGTTTTTCTTCTTCAGGCATTTCTCATCTTACAAATCTGGATCCTCCCAGGAAAATCCCAGAAGGTTGTTACGACTGTGGTGATGGATTCTATAATCCTGAAACCAGAATTATTGTTGACTACAAACTCAGGTTTCTGAGAAACGCAGGTATGATTAAATTCTTCTGCAAGGTAAACTAAGATGAGTTTATTTGTCATATCTTCTAGGATGAGTGATTAAAGCTAAACCATAAAAAAATCCATGATGTGATTCTGTCATCACTGAGCTAAACTATTTTTTACTTATTTATTTTTATCAGCGATTTGTGTATCCCCAGGGCTGCATAAATCATATTTTGCAATATTACAATGAAGTATTCCCAAGCAGATATGCATAAATATATTTTATTACTCCTTGGTATGTTAATCTCAGGAAAGTCTTCAAACTCTTGCATTATGAGCTCAAGCACGGGAGTGGTTGTGAGGTGTACATCACTGATCCTGAAAGCTGTTCAGCTCTGTGTTGTGGACCAGCAAAGTGCTTAAGCATGTGCTTATCTCCACGTTAAAACAGTCCATTTGACTGAAGTGAGTCTTAGGGCTGGGTTTAAATGCCTTGCTGGGCAGGAAACCTCCTTGTCACCTTGGAGAGCTGTGTTTAGAGTAGAGCCTGGCAAATATGTGGTCTTGTAGATGAGTCCCCAGGTTAATAAGCCTTGGGGAAAATCAGTTTCTCAGCAAGCCAAAAGAGAAACTTTTCAAATTAAAAACACACAGAAGATTCCCCAAACAGCTGACACTGTGATAACTCAAAACATGGAATCTGACCTGAAACAAACGCTTTGTGTTCTGGCTGTTTAACATTTCTGTTTAGCACCTTTAAACTGCAGATTTTTTTTTAAATGAAAATTCTTTCTGAAAGCAGCCACCTACCCTACTACTTTTTTTTTTTTTTTTTTTAAATACAAATTTCCAAATTGCAAGACCTGTTTTTTCTAGAAGACAGAACGTTTCATTTTCAGCGTGCCACAGTTTAACAGTTTTGTTGCTTGGAAACTCCCATTTACTATTTGTTGAAAACAATTCTGCTAAGCTCTACTTTCCACAGCCTTTATAAGTATGCACTATGATATTGGAGGAGGGAAGTGAAGGGGGGTAAATGAATTGGAGATACCATCTGCTATAAAATATACCCTATGATACATGGCCTGTTTTATAAACGTTGAATAAAAACTGATCTAGATTATTACAAATGGCATTGATCCAAAATACTGGAATGCAGTGGGCCTACTGATGAGGAAGATAAGCAACATGCTTTCCAAAAACACAGGAACCTACACAGATTAGTACAGGAGGGAACGCCTTGGAATTCAATTTATTGTTTTTTAATCTGTTCTTTGAACTCATTGTCCTTTATGACATTTATCTCAAACCCTACAAGTGATATCAATCAATACTCACCGAGCAGAGCAGCGCAGCGTGCAGCCTGACAGCCACTGGAGATGTGCTTTGTGTGGCCCTTCCATCCAGAGCCCTGTACACAAAGATGAACTTGTTGATGTGAGTGTGAAGAAGGAATGTGTCGTGTAGGCCAGACCCTTCCTCTCAAGAACACGAACACAATTGAACAGCCCAGCACTTGTTCAACATCAGAGGAACTCCTACTGCCCCAGGAGAGATGATTCAGGGCACAAGGCCACTGCAGTAAGGAAAAAAAAAGAAAATTAAAAAAACCCAGCTGTAAGCAGAAGAAACTGAGGAAGAGGCTGGGATGACAGGGAACAGATCCAGAATTACTCCATTATAGGTTGGGCAGGAAGGAGCAGGAAAACCTCCAGGCTTCCAGCCAAGTCTTGAAAGCATCAAAAGCAGATGGTAGGAAGCATTCAGGAAGTTCTTACAACAGCTTGACAGGTTTACCAAAATGACACTATCTTCCTCAGGTCTGGCAGCAGGCTTTCAGAATACTCCCGTTCTCACCTTTCACCCTGGCCCTATTATGAAGCAATTTCTGATTGTTTCTGGGCTCTTTGTGAAAGAGGGCAAGGAAGCCCACGGCCTTGGCACTGACTTGCCTCCAAAGGGGCAGCGTCCAGGTACTGTTCCAGAAAAGAAGAATACAGATGCCATTTGAAATGACTCAGTTTGCTTCCACCACTTCTTTGTCAAGATGAGTAGATGTGGAGTACCGTAGAGACTCCTCTTAAATTTGGCAAGCCTTGCATTTCACTAGCATGGAGGTCTGATACTCATTTACTTAGAGAGCTCTTACTGCTAAAGCAGTGCAAAGGCCCTTCATGAAAACGTAATCAGGCCCAGGGAATGAAATGACAGCAACAGTTTTGTTATACGTTTTTATCTAGCAGAGTTTTCCAAATTCTCATTACAATCTTGCAGTTATTACTCCATCCCTCAACCTCTGTTTCCTCAGGGATGCTCAAATTTCTCTTGATTCTCCATGTGTTCTTCAACCTTTTTTTTTTTCCAGTATTGCGAAGTACACGAAATTGGACCCATAAATAAGGATGGGAATGCTTATTTGTAAGAAGAGACATTGTTTATTTTGAATAGATACTGGGACTGGACTCCTGTTTCATTAGGAGTATTACTTTTTCTTCTTTTTTTTTTGGTTCCAGAAATAGGACTCCTGGCACCTTTGTAACATTGAGTTTGGTCAATAGAAAGATGGGAAGATTTCCCAGTTTTTCAGTGAAAAGCAGAAAATATATGATGCTATGTTTAATGTAAAACAAGGAGGTACACAAAGAGCTGTGACATTCAGGTTTTAGGACTCACAGATATCAGAGAAGCCCATAGCTTTGAAAGAGAAAATACCATCAAAAATAGAAATTTTGTTATACTGAGATGGAAGAGATTACAGGAGATTGTCTGGGTCACCTCTTGTGGTGAAAAGCAAAGATAGTTCTGATAAAAATTGCCCTGTTTCTCCTGTGGTTCTTGCAAGGATGGGTTAAATAGTATAAAATATGCTTTTGCTCTTTGTAATGTGAGAATATTTGTGCTCCTACTTTCATATTCCATCTTCAGGTTTAATTAGCATGTGTGTGCACAGAGTAGCTTTCTATGCTGCCATCAGTTTTACCTGAAATATGTGCATCTCCTCCTAGAACACCAAGAGCAGGAGGACACAAAGTCTCCTGCTCCTGAGCACTGAAAGCTCAGTCAGGTAATTGAATTCACATGCATGTTATTAAGAGCAGGATTAGTCCCAGAAAACCAGGACAAGTGTCTTAAATAAGAGCAGAAGGTTTTGGTGCTGCTGCAGTCCCGAACAAGCTAGCAGTCAGCTTAGAATTTCTACAAGCCTGAAAGTTTTGCAGACTTCAGGAATAATTATGAGCTGAAAAGGTCAAGACTTGAGAACATTATTTTGTTCCAGGTTAGCAAAGCCTGGGGTTAGAACGTGTGAGGTTCCTTGGTTGTGAGGCTGACCCAACTCCACAGGCAAGGGAGCAAAGCCATTTTAATCCTAAGCCTTGGTAATCACAGACTTACAGTTTCCTCAGGTTAGCTTGAGATGAAGGTTTTCATGCTTGGTCTGAAAGAATTTAGAAGCAAAATTTTTTGGGAAGTCAGCAGTGGTATATTCATCCATTTCAGATTTGCCCAAACGTAAAGATCCGTGAGGTAAATCTCCTACATTTAGAATTTTTTCTTACAACTCAAATCTGAGTTGCACCAAGTGCTTTTTGGGAAATGTAGACTTTGACTTGTCTGAAAAATGTAGCTGAGAAACAGAGCCATAACCACTCAATAATTACACAGAGTAATATTTCTGTACCTACCCTCATGTACCCCAAATACATGCAGATGTTTGCGTGCTCTTTCTCATAAACTACTGGAGAACTGGGTGTGGGATGAGGACCTGGCAATTTTTCAGGCCTGGAGTATTTCTGGAAAAAAGACAGCAAGTTTAAGTTAAAGTCGACTGTGGTGCAGGAGAAGATTGACTGCACTTGGGGATCGTGCACGGAGCTTTATTCCCCATTCTGCTTTGAAATTGCCCATTCTGCTGATGGAGGGAGTGGATGAACAGTCTGATTCCAGGCTAGTCCCTAGTCATTGCCTAAGAATGTGAGAGTTGTTCTGGCAGATGCCCTTAGCAATGGAGAGGAAAGCCCCAGCAATGCACATACAGAGGGAATATAGTATTTTTGTTCGAATGAATTTAGCTTCCCATAGATTTAAATGTCTACTTCTAACGCAGGACCATTTAATCTTTTGTCCATTTGTTTCTTTTTTATTTGACTTAAGATACTGAATTTAGATGAGGTTTAGTTCCTACATATTGAAACTCTTAAAAGCTCTTCAAATAATTGTTCTTTGGATACTTGTTAAGCTAAAGAAATCAGTTTTGATCGGCAGTAAAAGTTCATGCTATTTTAAGTGCAATACTATAGCTATTTTCTGTTGTATATTTAATCATTTTGAATTATATGTCATGTAAAAGATTTTAGCTCTGGGGCATTTGCCAGATGGCTGATTCTGCATTTCACACAACAAAAGAAATAATGTTTGTGTAAAGCTCTTAAAAATAGTTGGTAATCAGTATATTCTACAACGAATAGGATCCAGACCTGTTTGGAAAAAAACCCAGCTTTTTCAGAAATTAATTTAGAGGATTTGGTCTCTACCTCTGGGCTCTGAACAAAACAAATTGTGTCTATTGTTTGCTGATTTTTTAACATTTAACAAGTTAACTGAATTGTAAATTTTACTCATTTTTATGTTAAATGCCATTTATTGCAATCCCTTGATCTTTTTCTCTTTACTTTGGCTGACAAACTTATTTCTGCAAACAGCCTTTTGTAAAACCCCCAGCAAATGCTGCTCTGCTTTACACACGTATGAATGTGAGTAGCCCTCTGCTTTCCTTGCAACAGCTGGAGTGCTTGTCCTTTTTACTGCTAACTCCTCTTTCTGGCCTCTTTGATTCATATTCCTCCACAATAACACTGCAAAAAATATTTTCTCTCTCTTTCATGGTACTCAGCTTGTTTTCTTTGCCCATGAGGCTCCACACAAGTCCATACAAATTCATGTTTTGGTCTTGTCTCCTCTATCTATCTCCCATATACTTTTTTTCTCATGTCCAGTCCCAGACGTAGTTTTTTTGCCCACATTCATACAATTCCAGTTTGCTGGTACTTGCTTCCCTGACTCACTGCTCCTATGATAAGCAGAAGATTTGAAAAATATTACGTTAAGAGGAAGGTTAGAAATTGTATTAGAATTTTTTCATCTGAATCTCCAACTATCACTCATCTGTCTCTTCTAGTTTTATAGTTAGATAGACAGCTTTTGTCCTCCAGTGAGAGCTTTGGACCTAAATCTCCAGTGCTTAACAAATAAATTAGTTGGGCAGCCAAATCTTGGAAGAAGGAGAGGCAGAACATTAGCAAGTATCAAGCCAGGAACTGCTGAGTGGGCAAGGTAAACAGATGAGTATTGAAGTGAAGACAGCAGAATGAAATTGAGTCTACTTAATTGAAAGAGAAGATCCCAGCCTCCTGTGAGAAGTAGCTTCATGTCTATTCTTACTCTACCCTAAACACTTTTTTAAATGTTGGACCAGTTCTCCCACCCACCATATGCTCTTTTCATCTCTTTTTATAAAGAAATGTGTTAAGATCAGGCACATTTTGAATGCCATTGCAAAATGCATAGTTATGTCTCTCAGAGTCTGCTCAGGTGACAGAGTTGGAGACCTCATCTGTGTAACCAAGAAAATATTTTTAGATTAACTTTGACTTACATGTTTTAATATAGAATATCCTCCATTCAGTAAAATAGATTATGGATCAATATGATTCATATTCAAGGCTACAGCCAGCAATGATAATATTAATGTATGCACTGTGATGTAAGGGACTAGAGTCTGTGCAGTAGCTATAGCTTTTGCAGATACATTGTTCCTTGTGGTTTCCTGGTCTTAAAATACTTATCATTTTGAAAACTGTGAAAGTTTCATTTCCAAACAGTGGCATGCCAAGAATAACAACTTTGCTTGTGTGCAAGCCATCCTATTGTGACTCCATTAAATATTATTATACACAAGTCCTATAGGAACTTACATTCAACTATACAGTTCATGTGAAAACAAGTTTTACAAGAGATGGAAAGTTCATTTGGGGGCCATTTTGGAATGACAGTAATTAAAAGTAAATGGAAGGGTGAGAATTTGTGGGTGGAAGCAAAGGTTAATTGAAAACATATTTTCCATTTTCTTGCCAGCCTTGACGTTGGTGGGGTCAGGTGCAGAAGGAAGGTGGTGCGAGGGACCCGGAGCGGGCAGTGGAAATGGAAGGGGTGTGCCAGGCAGAGCCCAGGGCTGAGATGCTATCACATGAGACTGGAACTGTGCAGTGGAAGAACATGATAAACTGCACTGCGGGTGATGGGAGGAGTCAGGCATCCAAAAGAATGAAGTGATACTGTTGTTTACAGTGGTCTGCGTGTGCTGGGCCCTCTGCAGAGAGGAAACTCAGCTCTTGTTGAGGATTGTCTGTTGTAAACAGCCTCTCACAAACCCCAGTCATGGGGAGCTGCTCCTGCAGGGCTGTGTGCTCAGGGGGTGCTGGGCTGGGAGCCTCTGACCAGGGCACACCTACTCACCTCTTTGCTCCCATGGCCTTTAGCAGAAGTGAGGGTGACCAAAGGGATGATGCTCACTCATATCTGGTCCCAACTTACTTTTGGGCAGAGGAGGGAGCCAAGGGTCTGCATTTTGGAGTACATCAGGCCTTCAGCATAGGCAAAGCCTTTAAAACACCAGGAACACATACAACTATACAAAGGGCAGTATGAAGACACAACAGGGAGTCAGACAAGGTTTTTAAGATGAACAGTGTAGATTTTTTCCCTGTGTAAGCCATGAAGTATTGTCATTTCAATGCAGTACACCTTCCTGTGCACCTCTAGGTGCTTTCCTGGGGAAGTTAAGAGGGTTATGGTTTTTAATACTGCTCTTTGCTGACCATCTCCTCCCTGGATCATGGCAGGCATCTAAGAATGCAGAGTCCTAAGAAGTCCCTCATGGCTGAACTTTCCATAAGCAACACAGAAACATGATAGCAAGAAGCAAATAATTCTAAACTTTGCAATATGTATTTAATATAGGAAGATTAAGTGCACCTAAATTACAGTGCATTTTCAAGTCATCACTTGGAAGCACCCTGAAGCAAGCCCACCCTGAATTTTCAGCTGTTTCTAATCCCAGCTGAGAGATAAATCTGGAGTGTCTAGCTGGGAGAGTCTCTTCTGCCTCTACTTTTAGACTGAACATTGAAAATTAGACAAGAGGTTTCATTTTGCCAAGATGCTGAGAAGAAATCCACTGATTTCAGTGGGGTGCAGCCTGAGCTCACTGTGGAGTACACCTGCATTTTTGACAGACACCTGTTTAGACTTAGCTGCTGTTTGGAGCTTCCCCTAAAGCCACCCAAACAAGAAGCATGCTAAGTAATATTTGTTGAGAAGAACTAATTTTGAAGTGGGCTACTTACAGGAAAACAGGACGACCAACAGGTTTAGTTGGGTCTTTTTTTTCCTAAAAAGGCTCTATCCAAACTGACCTGTTGGCTGTGCAGACAGTGACCAACAGCAGATCAGCACGACTTGCACCCCTGGTTAATCATCTGCTGTGGCAGATGCTGTTTCTGGGGCTCAGTTGTGCAGGTGGCTACCAGGGTTGGCTCCATAAGCCTCTGCCTGATTAATGAAAACAGCCTGAATTAGTTACAAAAATAAAAGAGAAGCTATCCCAGACTGGGCTGGTTGAGAATCTGACCCACAATACTCAAAATGTATTTTGTGAGTGCTAGAAAACTGATCCTATTTTTGATTGAGACACAAGAAAATAATTCTAATGAATCAGTCAATAATTACATATATTCTAACAGCTCATCCATTAAGATCTCATGCTGTTGCTCTTAGTTTCAATATTTCAATAATATGTCATTATAATAATAATTATATTTCACTGACTTTGGAAGAAATAATTTGTTAGCAGGTTCTAACTGAACAGGGATACAGCAGATTGCAGTAACATTTTCAGACAAAGCTTTTTTACCTTCAACCACCAACGTGGTTAGTCCTGCTTCAGGAAAGTTGGTTCCATGCATGTTTATTCTACTGAGGAAAATCTAAAAAAATTGATAAACTTTTAAAGACAAATATGGCAACACAAAATTCAGCACACAACACGAAGAATGCCAGACTACCTAATTGTGCATAGGGTGATAATTTACCACTGATTAAAGAGTTTGTATTTTTTTTTCAGATCTTTTTTAAAGGGAAAATTACTTCTGAAGGTGAAGATGTGCTTAGACAATCATATTAACATATTCAAACAATTGCAATTTGCAAAATAGTGATTACAACTCACTATCTGGTAGCATTAATCAAACTTCAAGGTTTAATTCCATTTTAAATATTGATGAAATGTGATTCTCCAATCTAACCCTGGTGTTGCAGGGTTATGGAAGCAGCCAGTGACAGAAAAAGAGGAACGTGTAGTTAACAAGCAGCTGCCACAAAGAAGGATCGGCATCTGTGATTTAAATTGTTAGCTGCACAGTCAGGTAGAGTGTAAAAAGGGTAGTCAAGAGGCTGTTAAGTCCATTGCTGCCAATTACTAACAATCAGGGAGGAGCTTTAAGACTTGTTCAGTACAATAAACCCAGTTTGTCTTGTTTCAGGGGTTACTACTGAAGAGGTTGCAGCTGCACTGATTCAAATAGCCCTAAAACTACAGTAATTATCAACCAGTCTTCTTTAGTGTAGCAAAAGTATGTTTTACCATAGCTTAACTCTTTACATTCTAATATTTCCCTGCCTCTTCTCACATAGCTAGCCCTGGAGCCGTTCTCATCTCTGGGTTGTGGTTCTCCTCACTGTGCTGGGTCCATTCTTTCCTTTCCTGCTCCCCAGAGCAAGGACCAGTAGCACACTGTGTCTGGGTTGGATGGCAGCTCCAGGGATTTGCTTTAAGTTATTTTTTTGGAACACTGCGTCATTACATCTGGTTTTTTGTTTCACATAAGAAGTTGAAATTCATAGAGCTCATTCATATTTTTACATCTGATTAAACCACATGCAAGTTAAGCAGTGATTATAAGCACATATTTAATTTGCATGGGATCAGATCACTGCATGAACCAAAGACATTTTGAGATGGATCCAGGGAGGCTAAAATCCTTAGAGCAACCTGCCTTGTGTGCTTTCACAAAATCCCAGAAGGAAACAATCTGGGCAAACTGAGGGTACGTTTGAAACCTGTTAAATGAAGCCAAGTTAGCCTCTGCCTTTCTGAGTGCTTATACCTCTGATGCTCATCACAGCGGGCGCTGTGGGTTTCTCCCTAGGAAGGCAGGCTGATTATTCCTAGCACTCAGTGAGTGAGTAGATCTGTCCCCAGATACAGGCTAGACAGTGGTGATGTATAGCGTGGGTAAGTTTTGTATTTCACCATGGCAGAAACAGACAAAGTTTCATTTTTGTGCCATTATTACAAGCTCAGATAAATTTTTTTTAGTTAAGGCAATGCCAGCTAAAATCACAGAGCTACCTAGGCTGGACAACATCTGCTACAGCCGAGCTCACGTGATCCCGCCGTGACCGTGCTGGAACACCTAGTGCATAGAACAAAAGCCAGCACATTGATTATGGCTTTGATGATGTTTTAAGAAAGCTTAAGGACCACATTTGCATTCCTGCTGCAGCCCTCAGTGGAATCTCTGCCTCTGTAAGGACTGCGTCGTCTTTTAGCAAGATGCAGTGCTCATCTTTTTAATTTCCCTTTTCGCACACTCCTCAGCTTTTATTGTCTCCTAGTTTATAACTCAAATAAGAAATGTGCCATTAACAGGGTGGTTTGTTATGGAGCTATTGATTCGCAGGCATAAGGAATAAAAAAGAGATCATGTCAGTGAAAGAGGGGAAGAGGTGAACTTAGCTGTTCCATCCCAATGGTAACCATTTTTCAGTCACTAAAGCAAACCTGCAGGCTGAGCTGCTGGAACAAGGGCAGCACCAGCGTGTCCTCCAACCTGCCCCTGACCACTGGGGTGCTGCTCAAAGGTGGGAGCTCACCAGCAAGGCCAAGCTGTTCGAGCCAGCACCCCTGAGTGGGAAATGGGGAGAGGGTCAGTAGGCACAAGTGAGTGCTTTGTCTGAAACCAGGGGCTGCATGCAAAGAGCAGGCTGGAGAGCAGGCTGGCAGGGACATCCTCCTGTGAGTGCCCAGCCCTTCTGCCTGCTGGCTGCCACGCGGGCAGAGGAGTGCTGCCCAGGGACAAGGGCCTTGGCACACGCTTTCCTTTAGCCCCTCTCACCAGGATGCCAACAGAGCTGCGTGGGAGCAGCACCTTATGGGAAGCAAAGGCATGCACTCGACTCACTTGGCCAGGGGTAAGAAAAAGGGGAGGGCAGCATGAAATAAAGATGGACAAAAAAAAGGAAAGACAAAACTGACTTAATTAAAACACCACTACAATTAATAAATTAACCCCCAAGCTTGAAGACATGTGCATCAGACCTAATTTGTCACATACCCTTCAGTGAACTACCACTTCTTACACCAGCACGACTTCATTCCCAGGAGCTTCCTTCCTTTTGCATTTCAAATGCAACTACGTTGCTTTAACTTAACAGTACAACTCCACAGACAAAAGGTCTCCACAAAAAGTTGACTCCATAGAAGCAACGTGCTTCTTCTGGGTCTGTTTTGACCTACTGAAGCAGGGCACAGAATTGATGGTCACCGTGCTGGGCTTACAGCCCCTTGGCCACATCCTTCTCACAATCATCCATCCTGTCAGGTAATAAGGGCTGCTACAAACCCCTTAAAATTCAGATGGAGGCAGGATAGAAACACACATCACAAGAGCCAATGTGAATTTGTTAAGACAGTGGTAAACAAATGAAGCAGCTCCAATACATTTCATTTATATAAAAATAAATACAGGTATTGTTTTAAGTCATACTTTGATTTTTTTTTTTTCAAGGCTTTTTGAAGTTTGTTTTTCCTGGTCTACTACATAGATCTCTTTTCCTCTACACAAACACTAAAGAAAAGGCTGCAGAACAGTTTTTGGAGACAAGACTGTTTAAACCCCTTGAATTAAGAAGCCACAACTTAACATTTGCCAAGTTATTTTTTTTTGTAATCATACACAAAAATTTCTATTCAAACTTTGCTGGTTCCCTACATTGTCTTTGATTTTTTTTTCCACACTGTCATTACTCTCTGAGAATAAGTATGACAGACATGAATACTAACAAGGGACACAGAAGTTGGTCTAAAATAAAGCTATCAGCCACTCTATCAGCTTATTGATACCTATCATAACATACACTTCCAAAGCAGCATTGAAAACCTGGAAGACAAGAACCTGGGGTTTGACTATTGATTTTTCTTTGCCTTTACTTTTCATAAACTGACAAGCAACACAAACACAGTATTTGTAAAACATGTATCTTCATTTCTGATAGATTCAACATATCTCCTGCACATCTCCTGCCAAAAAGGCAAAAAATAAAAGCTGCACATGTAAATCTCATAGTTCCACCCAAGCTAATCTATCAAACAGCCATTACATCAGAACCAGCACCTCTTGCCTTGACAAACTCCTACACAACAGCACAAGATCTTTTAAAGAAGCAACAATAAAAATGTGTTCTAAGAGATGCCAATGGCTACAACTGGATTTATTCCTCAAAGGAAAAATGGCTTGTTTGAGCTGGACCCTAGTGAAGCAAAGGCCAGGTCTGACAGGGTGATATTTGGCATTCTCTTTATCTCCCTTTTAGACGACGAGGAGCATGAATGGATCGTTCAGACCTGCCGGAGAGCTTGGGATGAAACAACTGAACACAAACTGAAGCCATGAAAACAGGTTTTTTGCTAGACAACAATATTCCAAAGCAGGTAATCTGACTCACAATAAACCTAATTTGTCCTCGTGGATTTGTCTCACCCTTTCCCTCTACAGGAATATAATCTTTTTGTCATCTTTGTCAGCACAAACAAAAATGGAAATAATCATTTAATCAGTCATGCTGAGAAAAAGCCATGGAAAAAAAGCCAACTGTACTCACAATAATATTCCTGGGAGGTGTGTAGTGTAGTGTAGTATATATAAATGTTATTAAGCCTGAAAACAATTTGTTAAAAAGAGTGCCTCAGATTCAGTGTTGAAATCATTCAAATCCATCTTAATCAACATTATTTTCCCAGATTTTAGTTAGCTGTCCTGGTGAATTCCTTTCCTCTCTTTTTGCTCAGTACTTTGATATTGATTGATCATTGTAATAATGTACACCAGAGGTATTCTTTAATGACTGGTTTGCTAACTAGGAAATTATATCCATTTACTACGAACGTTTGTTGAACTCTCCTGAAGCCAGAGTTTAACAAAATAATAAAAGAGTGAAACTGGGTGGGTTGCTGCTTGATTAGTAAGCCAGAAAGTATTTAAAAATAAAATAAAATGGAATTACATCATTTTCTGGATGTAAGTGCCAGCACTTCTACTTGCATTAACTTTATTTATTACACAAATAAGACATTTACAAAGCACAACATTAAAAGTATGTAACAAAACAGACATTGGTTTTACAAAAAAGTGCTTACAATTTAGTTTTACTTTTTCAAAATAAATATTAGTCTTGACTGTCCACTCATTCAGAGAATTTTTTTTTTTAACCATTGTAGCCAAGACATGCAGAATTGCAACATGCTACAACAAAATGATTGGCAGATGAAATAAAACTGATGTGTCTATAGTTGGCATCCTACAGAGAGATCACTGATAGTCGTGCAGGGTTGGTTCCCACTCCCCTGTCCCAACTAGTGAGTTGTGTAAGCACCTTTAGCTCGGGTATGGGGGTTAACCAGCATGAGCCAAAACCAAAAAAAACCCCAATTGGTAATAAAACTGTAAACCATTCTGCATTCAGAGCCTAGCCATATTTAGTTACCTTATTAAACTGGAGTGAAGAGCCTTCCACTGGCTATCTGCATTGGATTTAGTCTGCAAAAGGTTTTGTAAATAGCAACTGGAAAAGTTTAGTACACAGAGTCTGCATTGCTGCATTGCTGCACCAGAACCCATTTGGCAATTACTGAATAAACTAAGAAAATGAGAATAATTTTTTTTTTTTTTTTTTAATCTACAGACAGGAGATGAATGCAAATGACCTGAGATAAGGTTTGGTTCAGTGGCAACAGTCAGTGTGAAATATGTTGTGAAACAATGTATTGAATAAATTAGAGGATTTCTTACATTCTTGGTACAGTTGAGTATTTTCCATACACATAATTAGCTCTAAAACTGCACAAGCTGAATTGCTTCCAGTTTTTGCAAACAATTTGGGCTTAATATAAACAGAGCCTGATTTCTGAATTAGCAAAGCTGCTCCTGGCTACGTCTGGGGGCACGTGCCCCAGAGCCCAGCGTGCACAGGGCCGGGCAAGGAGCTCCCGGGCTCCAGGCCTGGCCCTGGGACCAGTTACAAAATCAGGGAGAGACAGTCCAGTTCACAGGTGGGGGGTTCAGGTCAGTAACTAAGTTGATATTTAGCAGATACATATTTAATAGTTTCCCTTTCATTGCACCACCGAGACAGAAGAGAAACGCATCAAATTTTTCCCTCCTCAACAAAATGGTTGTGGAAACCTCAAGTACTGTGGGATGTCAAGTCAAGTTCCAGCCTGAAGTCTCTCCTTCAGTCTTAAGTGAAGTAACTACCTGTTCATTTATGGCACCAAGTCCACAACTAAACGGTCGTTTGGATGCGCGAGCACAAACAGAGGAGAGCGTTGGGCCATGGTGACCCTGCCCACCACCACCACCACCACCTCCTCCACCACCACCTCCTCCACCTCCTCCACCATGCTGCGCATGGACACGGCGACCCACCTCACCCCCAAGGTCACAAACGCTCCACCAACAGCCAACAAAACGAACGCCCACCCTTCAACACTGCTACAGGCAAGGACAAAAGTGATTGCAATGGGCACAGCCCCACGGGGACAACTCAGCAGCACTGGTTCCAGTCAGGTCAGGTGTGCAGGAGTGTCTTACCACTGGTTACCACTGGAAACAGCTATTTGCACGTCAGGACGTGGCAATAAGACTTTGTGGACTTAATTTCCTCTCTCCTTTCAAATGTTATTTTAAATTGGGGATAGAGCTGCTGGCTGCAATTAGACACAACACTGGCCTAATTCTCCACAGTATTGCCACCACACTCTCTATATATTACTTTTAATATATATACACACACAGAGGGGTGTATGTGTGTATAGATATTTGTTCCAACAAATACCAGCGCATGCTTGCCCTCAGATACTTCTCAAACCAAGAGAAGTTGGTGGCCACCTCAGCAGACATCCACATCTCCATGCAGCACTGCCCGTGGGGTCAGAGGGGTGAGCGGAGCCGTGGGCCCGCCCTCGGTGCCACACGGAGCTCGGGGGCACGGGCAGGAGAAGTTGTCTCGTGTGTGATACGAGCTGGCCAGACCAGTGGGAGGGCTGCCCACACCAGAGGGAGGGCTGCCCACACCAGTGGGAGGGCTGCCCACACCAGAGGGCCAGCGCTGGATCCAGGATCTCCCAGAGCGAAAAGCACGTGTATCTACAGTTCAGATTGAAAACAAGTTATGTAACGGATGGATTCCTGTCTTCTGTTCCTCAGGCACAGTTCAGTCGTATCATGCACTAACTGTGGCTCATAGTAGGCTTTCACATTCTTGGAAACGTGGCCTCACAGACACTTAGCAGCAAGGCAGACCCGTGTGCTTGCGTGGAGAGAGGTTTCGTTACAGACCTGCTTTTGGCTTGGTGCAAACTGAGAAGGGCTGGCAAAGGTTACTTGTTTACTTTCTGTTATTACCGTCAATGAAGGATCATTTCAGAGTTTTTTTCCTGATTTGGGGCCAGACTGCTGAGCTCTTCCTTTGCTGTTGCAATGAGCCCTGTGGTGCCTGCCCTGCCAGCAGCACTCCTCCCGGGCTGCGCCTTCCTCCGAGGACTTGGCAGGAGCAGCAGCCGTCCCCCAGCAAGGCAGAGCAGCAGGAGGGCAGAGGGGATCAGAGTGATGCTGCTGGATAAGCACTAGCCCATCATCTTGCTGTCCATCACTCAGTTAGCCATTGTTCCTGCTGGCCTTACTGCAGCTTTTGCCTTCTTAACTGGTCTCCAGCTTCTACCCCACTGTTTCCACTGACTGAACTTTGGTCCACACCAGGGCAGAACTTCTCTACACCTTTACAGCCAGCTTCCTTTGAGGATTCCCCAGTCCCAGAGTATGGAGTGTCTGAGAGGTTTGTGTAGGTATGTTCTGAAATCACCCATTTGTGATCCAATATGAGTCCAAGGAAATAAAGTAGCTTGTTAATAAAGAATGATTAAAAAAAAAAAAAAAAAAACTTTAAAAAAAAATGATTCTGCAGATGGCTGTGAGAGGAGAGAGATATTCAGTGTTCTAAGAACAAGTCAGCAATCAAAAACTTCAGGGTGCTAATCCTGGCTCTGCCACCAACCCCCATGGTTCCTCTCAGTTCAGGACATCTCAGTTTCCCCTCCTATAAAACGGGGGGGAAAACACTAAGATTTACTTACCTTAGAACGATCAAAAGACATGTGATTCTAAAGCACTTTGAGAAGGAAGAAAAACTGCCTATTTCCAGCTGGCATCATGTTTTCCACTTAGTGGAGTCTCAGCTACCTGCGAGTTTGGCTCAGGAAGGTCTGTGTACACATTGAGCTGCTGAGCCAAAAAGCCCATTTCAGATTTCACACATGCAAGTGGAAATGAGGAGGGATGTCCGGGAACCGACAGCGCTTCAGTGCTGCAAAAAGACAATCGGGCCAAACCACGTAAGTTCCTCCTTCCTTTATGCTCAGAGGTGATCCTCGACCCCCCCTGAGACTCAGCATGTTGTGGTGTGTTCATATTCCCATCGGTGTGGGAGCAACATCTGCAAGCACAGGAGAGTCACTGATTCTGTGTCTGGCGTTGCCTCGGAGAGACTCATGGTCATTCTACAAGTCCACAAGAAACAAGTGAAAAATGTAACTCTGCACTCAACACACACATACACAGAGTGTTGCTGGAGAAATAATAGTGGATGTTAGGTGCTGGTCAATGGAAGTATCTGAGAATGCTGGATCTGAGCTTCTCCTGCGTGACTGAGAGCCGTTGCCCTGGGCTGGAGGCTGTGATTCAGCGGCTGAGGGGCAGTGGTGCTGGGAGTGCCACGGGCAGCTGAGGAAGAGCTCGTGCAGTCAGTACTGAAAGAGGATGACCTGGGTGGGAAAAAGGGGAGTGGAGCGTTAGCTGCTTTCAGGGGCAGGCTGCCCTCGCCAGGGAAATGGCTTTTTGGGGACCAAGAGAACAGACACGGGCCCTGCTGCTGCAGCTGCTCCCCCAGGGAAAGCCCTGTCTGGAACCACTGCCTGCCCAGCAGCCACCAGCCTGGCCCGTGGAACGGAGCCAGCCAGGGAGGGCACAGGCAGAGGTAAGAGCCTGTGGCAGCACACATCTGGGCGAGAGGTGCAGCACATCTGGGCGAGAGGTGCACCTCCAGGCACGTCTTCAGCTGTGAAACCACATCATACTGGGCAACACTGGGCTGGAACCAGCATTTAAATTGTTCTGATACAGCAGCTACCGTAAGGATGAAGACCATTGCCAACAGCCCTTACCCCTCAAACCACTGCACCTCCCTGCTCTGCAGACACCGCGTCTGTCCTGGCCACCAGGAGGGAAGCAGCTGCTGAGCTGGGCACAGCCCAGTGCTCCCAGAGCTGCTGCCTGCCCGAGGGGAGGGGGGCTGCCTGCCCTCCAGGCACAGCCAAAGCCTGAGCCTTCATGTGTGATCTCCCAGGATCTCAGCTATCACTGCTTTCAAAAACTTTTGGATGTGGAAAAAGAGGCTGCTTCAGGATTCAGGAATTCAACATGGAAGTGATGACTGGTTGGAAAAGGAGCTGGCTGGGGGCAGCTCCATGTCCTGGGAACCCAGTTCTGGAACAGCTGTGAGCAAGTAACTGCATTTAAATCACAGAGGCTGCTTGCTGCAGAGGTTTCCCTGAATGACAGCACCACGACTGCATAATGTTTTCTGAAAATTCTCCAGCTCGTGCAGATATCACAATAAAACAGTAAAATTTAGACTGAAAAAGTAGCTTTGCTGTGCCCCTGCTTGTGCTTATCAAAACAGAGTTCAATGAGCTACCGTTGCTGCACTGAATAGAGATTTGAGAAGAGAGATGCTGAGAACCAATAGCAAAGACAAAAGCTAAAACCAGTAAGAGTTGCCAAAGGCTCAGTAGTTCCTCAAAATGAAGTCACTGGGATCCAAAATAAAATGTTGTGATTCTAAGCATGTTTCAGGATCCTTGCCCCCCGATAAGCTGTGTTAGGACAGATACTTCCAGTGCTGCACAGAAAAATATCAATATGCAATATCGTTCCCT
>NW_008596376.1:0-1199 GCF_000691845.1 Merops nubicus | reverse complement strand
TCCCCGGCCCAGACATTGGGAAATAACATTCCGGCTTCAGATACTGTAACAGCCAGTTGTTAGTTTTTTAAGCAATACTGGAATCCCCAAGAAATGCATCTTTTGTATTAACTCGTGAAAAACTGGAAGGTTAGCACATGCTAGAGGTGCCCCCTGCTCTGTTGTTAACAGCCAGTGGCCGTTGGCACCGAGAGCACGTGCAGGGGCTGCGGAACAGAGCAGAGCAGAGCTGGTGGGACACAGGGAGAGGAGAAACCAGAGAGGGGTTCAGGCAGGAGGATCTGGAAAGCCTTCAGCAGAGGCAGGGACAGCAGCCCAGCACATCAGAGCAGCGAGGGGTATTTAGCAAAGAACAAAGGGGTGCTGTTTTGACCAACAGTTGGTACATCAATCTAGGGCCACCAAAATTGATACACATGAGTAGGTGGCAGCTACCGGAGGTCATGGAGAAGCAGTGATGCTGACAAGAGACAGCAGTGGCAATGAAGTCACACAAAATTCTTTGCTACAGTTGAGGCTTGGCCCCAAAGCCTGAAACAGGGACTACAATTACCTTTTCACCCCTATTAGATAGTGGTCCTTCCATGTCTGCTTTGAGGTTTTTTTAAGTCTACAGTGCACTTGTCCACACTGTACCTGACCTGTGGATGAGAAGAGGCTTCAGCCTCTGTTACTACAAACAACACACGCCCTCCAACCGGCACCACCAGGCTTCCACCAGGGAGCAGCCCGGGACACGCCTGGCAGAAGAGGTGCCCGGTGGGTCAGGAGCAGGCACAACAGGAGCCACATTTTGCCCACGAGGACAAGGGAGGGAAGAAGCCTCACAAGAGCCACAGAGCCAAAACCTCCGTCCAGGCATGACCAAAGCTGCCCACCACTCACAGATGATTCACCCACACTTGGCAACTGGTAGGGAAAACGACTCTGATCTGAACAGGAAGGAGACCACTTGACCACCGAGCTCAACAGGGCACATTCATGCCCCTTCTCCGTGACAAAGAAAACACAAGGAGGGCCAAGGACCTGCCAGGTGAAACCCCGGCGGTGACTCTCTTAAGGATGAGGCATGGAGGGAAGGAGGCTCTGCAGCAGCCCCCTCTCCACTCCTCTCATCTGGGGCTTCCCCGTAAACAACCCTTCAGTAAACCCCAAAGTTCCCCAGGCCACGAGGAGGAGGAGCAGCAGCACGTGCACCA
>NW_008596375.1:0-15849 GCF_000691845.1 Merops nubicus | reverse complement strand
GCCGCGTCAGCCCCCGCCTCCGCCCCGCCCCGGGGCTTCGCCAGCCTGACGCCTCTGCACGGGTCAAAAGCTCCTCTGAAAGGGGCTCAGGACTTCGTGACAAATGTGAAAGGAGGTGAAGTGTATCTCGGACCTACACAATTAAATCTGCTTTAAGTTATTTATTTTTTTTTAAAAAACGACATAATTTCGGAAGTACACCCCAGCCGGTATAGGTGCACGCTGGCCCCAAGGAAGAAACCCCACTTCTGCCCTCAGATGAGCTAGAATAATCTGAAGGTGGTCAATTTTTAAGAATGCTGTACATCAAATACTGTTAAAGTTTGCGAGGTTGCATGGTTTGTTGTGGTTGAGGTGGGTTTTTTTTAAGACATGCACAAACACCCTTCCCCAGAAGCCAAAATTCATCGTCACTAAGAGGGAAGTAGCAGAGAGCAGTTGATGTGCAGCTAAGCTATTCAAAGTGACAGGTCTCACAGCAGCAGCAGGACACCAGAGAAAGAGCAGGAGAAGCATGTCCCTGCAGTGGCACCTTAACCATCAAGACAGCTGCTGTCCGACATCCACTCAGGAGATCAACACTTTTTTAAAAAGAGACTGGTGTATACACACAGTTTTCAAAGATTAATGATAATGCAAATTTCCTCATGCAAACAGTATTTTACTACAAGACAACAGGAAATTGCTTCCTCGATCTGGATAGTCCTTTATGTTTCTTCCTGGATAGGGTACAGAACCATACATCCACAGGGTAATTCTTTGGGACATTGCATCAAACTTTCTTTCATAAGCCCTTTTCAGGTAATACTGCCTCGAATTACCTCATACTCCTTTCTTTCATCACTTTTATGAATACACTCAACGTTATACTTGAAGCATTCCTTTTTCCTCTTACTAAATAAGATATAACAGAGGTTGTATTTTGTTATGAGTAGGGCATAAAGGTCATATTTTGGAACTGGTTGATGAATTTCACCACTAATTTGAAAGACTGTATTAATTATGGTTGGTCTCTGACTGCCTTTAACACTGGGCTACAGAGAGTTCTTCAAAGGAATCCTTGTTAACAGCGTGCATTCCAAAATCATGAGCCAACTCTCCCAGCACCTCAAAAATAATGACTTTTTAAAGTACACTTTGGGTTCTTTGTAGTTCCCCTTCTCCCCCCCCCCCAGCTTTTATTCTTTAAGTTATGAGTGCCAGAAACTTATTAAAAAACAATCATCCCAGAATCCCCAGGAGATACACTAAAACAAGCCCATAGAAATTGTAATCTCAATGTTCCACCTTCTGGAGTCCTACTAAGAAGACTTTCAACAAACAGAAGAGCTGCCAGTACTTCTGTAAAGTAATGTTTCAAAAGTCAGTGATTGCTAGGAATTTTTTTTTTTAATTTGCATTTATTTATGATATCGATGTGCTTGGCCAAGCAAGTTACATGGCTTTCCACCATGGCATCTGAGATTTTGTGCACTATCATTTATTCATAATAACTACTGATCACTGTCAATACGGCTTCCTCAAGGGTACTAGCAATTAATTTTAAATGCAGTTAGCACAATAGAAAAATATTAGCCCATTAAGAACTTCTAGGATGTTAAGAGTATTTTGAGAACTGTATATGTCAAGAGTATAAACTTTTCCTTCTAAATATTTCAGTAGACTTATTGAAGACTAATATTAAGAACAAAAATATTTAAAAGAAGAAATCTTTTAATCCTACATGAATATACACAACATGGATGTTTTCATACATATAGGCACAGACATAAGAAATTTGATTCAACATACATCATTAAGTTACAAGATTTAAGAATAGCATACACCAAATACTTTTACCACCCTCCCACACCCCCCCTCAAAAAAAAAAACAAAAAAAAACCAAAAAACTCGCAACCCAGTGCACGTCCATAC
The DNA here is from genome assembly GCF_000691845.1 of Merops nubicus. Taxonomy (NCBI): domain Eukaryota; kingdom Metazoa; phylum Chordata; class Aves; order Coraciiformes; family Meropidae; genus Merops; species Merops nubicus. The sequence continues at coordinate 13,935 of NW_008596375.1, read as the reverse complement.
AAGGGCTAATGGATCTGTCAGTATGTTAGCATCATCATATAAGCTTGTGTCAATGCCACAAGCATTATCTTACACAACTGCACAACTATTCCAAAGGTTTAAAACTGTGTAAGAAAATGTGTTCTAAAACAAGTTTCTAAAACTGTGTAAGAAAATGTAATTTAAAGCATGAATTCTTTTCCAGTCCCTGGTGTCCAGAGAAGACAATGAAAACAGACTTCTGGAAACTACACTGTGTTTAAAAATGGAGAGCAACAAGTATGTCCACTGTGGAAGAGGCTAAAAATACCTATCACTTTGGAGTACTTATATGGGAAGCCTTCTGTAAGAGTATTCCTTTACTACCTAGAGGGGAGATGCAAAAGAAAGCACTTGCATTCAACTATAAGCCAATAGCTTTGATCTGGAACTGGTTTATTAAGAGAAAAAATTAAGAAAAAAACTTTCAAACTGAGGATTTGTGCATACTCGTATTAGTAGGCTGGATACTACAGAATTCCAACAAACAGTAGTTTATACACTGATCCAAATATTTGCATACCTTTTTATTCCGGACCAATTATAATTTCACTATTAAAGGGAGAAGACTGCTATGAAGTTTGTTTTTGATACTTTCTCAAGAGTCAAGATGAGGCATGTGTGAAGGAGGACACTGATAGGGCTCAGCTTGTAAAAGAACAAGACTATAGGTATGGTGAAGCTGAAATGCTCCATCTGCAAACACAAGCTGTGTACACTCTGCTAAAATGATTAATGCAAGTGTCCAGTCCACACCATGCTTTTTGCTCAGATATGAAAACCTTTTAGTAAAGAGGATGGCTAGAAACAAATTGCTTGAGCCATTTCAGCTACCTGAGTCTGCAGGCTTGAGGCTGCAAACAGAGCTCTAAGCTACGAGATCCATGTGAGCGAGCCCAGCTGCTCTGGAAGCAGGAGACCATCTACTCGTGGTACTGTTCAGCCACAGCACGCTTCACCTACACAAGCAAAGGCAACTCACCACTTCAAAAACACATACCTTGTATATGTCACATTCAACACTTGCACAGTAAGCCCAGACATGCAACTGGGAAGCTTTGCTCTTGCTGTTTTCAGTAGCTATAGGACTCAAGCAAGATAAGACAGACACCACTGTGCTGTAGATAGTACAAATACCAGGAAATTCCTTTCCTTTATTTGCAGAATTTGGAATTTAATAAAAACATTTCTAAAAGGATCATCATACTTACTAGGATCAATACATTTACTATAAATGTGTATACAAATGTTGTTTGTGCAGCTTTTCTTTAAGTAGCATCATGCCATTTTCTTGGAGCTGTGAGAAACAATGCTGATGATTATTTTGAACAATGCACATAAAGTAAGTGCAGAGCATAACAGCAATTTTTCTCTATCTTCCAGAGCTCTGGCCTGTAGCACAGGCCAATATACAAGACCAAAAAAAAAAAATCATACTATTATTCACACAATATTGTTTCAGCTTCACCACTATAGGCTGAATATGGGAATTTTCATGACTTAGGAGTCTGCTGAATAAGTTAATCATCAAAAAGCAATATTTAACTTTTTAAAGTTCTCTTTTAAATGACAAATACGCATTTCTATGTCATTCATTTGTGTTTCACAGGGAACGTTAGGGATTTTTAGCCCCTTCCCCCCTCTTTGAAGTGTTGTTCCCTGGCTCTACAATAGTTTTATTTCTCGAGGAGGATATTCATATTATATTACCTCCCTCCCCCAACCCTCCAATGTAGTTCTTGCTCTTTCTACTGGAATGGCTGGCTGAGGTAACAGGATATGATTTGTCTACTCATCCCTCTACAAAGCAATTTGCAGTAATCATTCCAGCATAAATAATCCATTTAAAAACCACAGCTAAAGGCATTATTTTAAGTTATGTAAAAAACATGCAATCACTGTTGCTTCCACAAGTTTCTTTGAGGTTTTCAGTCCTACTGTGTTCATCTTCAGGATGATACTGACTGACAGAAAATACATTCAGGCAAAGAACTACAAATAATATTACCCATTTAAAGTAAATTACTTTTCCAACTAGTTCTAGAAAGACACCAAGGATGCACAGCTTTCCTGCAAAACAGTCTTTGACTAAGATCAAAGAGGATATTGTTAATGTTTAACTTTTCAGTAAATTAACATTATCTTGATTGAATTGTAATCCTACCTTTAAAAAAAAAAAAAAAATCCCTTTCCCCTCAACGAAACATCTATAGCTTCAAAGAAAGAATAACTGAATGCTGAAAAATCAAACAGCTTTCAAGGTAGCTTAACAAAGACCTTGCCAACTTTATAAGGGTTTATTCTAAACAGATTTCAATCTGGCTCTTCATGAAAATCCGGATTTTCAGATGAGCAAATATCATAAGATTACAAGGAAACAAACTGGTAATAAAAAGGTAAAACATTTCAAAACAACTCGGCAGGCAGTTCTGAGACGATACTTAACCAATCTCTACCCAAGAGGAAATGAGAGAGCTAAAGCCATACACAAGCCTATAACTGTTACTGTATCTTATGAGACTCACAAGTCAGTTTCTCAATTCTTAAATTTCTCAATTTCACATACGTCCCTGTAGTTAAAATTCTAGAGAACTCAGTCATTTACTCCCTCTCAGATGCTCGATTTCAACCTTCCAGGACTGCAAAATAAAGCTTAAAGGTATATAAAAAAAGCCAAATTAGTATGGTTGTGTGCTAGACACACCAAAATAACGTAAGATCTGATCTGACCAGTTCTGTACCATGTAAGCCTCCTTGCTGTGTTTCAGCATTAATGTACCAACATACCAGTTTGGGGGAACCAACACCACAGTTTTCACCAACCTCTTAAACGGAACCTGGAAACAGTTTGAGCTACACAGAAAATCCCTGCTTAGTTGCTGGGCGTTTAAATGGATAGAGTAGGGAAAGGGCTATTTTTTTTTGGAAAGGCTTAACTCTGTTACCCTACAAGGCCTTAAGACAACTGCTACGAGTCAGTTATGTTTCTATTTTTGTTGCTCCTCCCAAGCTGCTGGATGTCTGTGCCACTTTTACAGGAAACATCATATTTGCATTATGTGAGGGTCGGCTACTCTAGCCCTACAGAAAGTATGGTGGGGGAGGGGAAAAAAAAAAAAAAATCACAAAACCACAACAAATATTTAGGACTCAACCAGGAAAACTTAAAACAAGTTCAAATTAACTACTTACAAGGGTAAACTCGGCTCAGAAGTCCCAAGTCTGTTAAGCCTCGTGAGTGCAATAGCACTCAGGCAGAAAATGTTCTCAGATACAGACTCCCACTGGACTCCCACAGCAGCTGAAGGTACTCATGCATTTGCTTTGCTCTGCAACAGGAGATAAACTTCTGCCTTCCTCCCACTGCCACAGGCAACGCTGAACATCTGCTCCTGAGCCAACTGCCGTTGGCAGCCTGAAGCCCATTTCTGTTCATACAGCACAGGACTGCACAGTTCACAGCCCTGCATAATGCAGATGTGTGTCTGCTTCAGCCAGCTCTGCCGGAGCCCTAGCTGTAGGCAGAGGGATGAGGGGCTGCCCAGTTACAAGTGGGAGCTACTTCCAGTGTCTCTGCTGAAACTCCGCACAAGCACAAGCCTACCAACCTACTGCATTGTAGCTTAAATCCCTATGTAGGTAACAGAACAGTATAAGGACTTCGAAAGCTGTAGTTACAGGCAGAAGAAAAAAATAAGCAGAGGCAAGGCATAGATAGGTAATTTTCTCTTTAGATTTCAACTCCTGAAATTGCTATTCCCAATGTTTCAGTCATAAGACTAAAAAAAGGTAATGAATGCATACATATTGATTTGCAAGTCAGAATTAATGGAATTCATACAAGCCTAATTTCTGAACCTTTATCCTCAGCCAGTGTGACATTGCATTGAAGGAAAGCGAGAATAGAAATACAACAAACAGGAAGCAAGAAAATGAGAAGTAATAAACCCAGAGGCAGTCGCAGCAGTTAGATACCAAACACCTAACACACTAAAACTCTACAAGGCAGCCATGCATTTGGCAGTTCTGCAAACTGTCCACAGGTCAAAGTTCCCTGAAGTGCCTCCCTCAGCTGGTGGACTACGAGATAGCCTTAGCCAGCAGACACCTGTGCCAGCACTGGGAGAGACGACCCAGCAGCCACAAAGCTCACCACTTGAGCTGCAACAGCTCTCCATCCAGGCACCTGCATCGGGCACAGCACGCCCCATGGAGATGTACAGAATCCCCCATTCAAGTAAAATTAGGAATATGCCTAGGCTTTATTTATGGGACTGGCTGCTCTCTGTCAGCCATGTTATTTCTTGATAGAGAACTAGCATACTGTTTATTCCTCTCAGTAATTAACATAAGCACATTAACTTTCCAAACAATCTATAAACATATTGGTATAATTTCATCAGCTTCTAGGCCAAATAAACTACTCAGTTCTACACTGCTCCTTTCACAGAGCACGAGTTTGTGGAAACCCCCACCAACAAATAAAAAAAAATACTTCCAAACTCTACAGGAGGGCCGCTTCTGAAGTTCTGCAAACAGTCCACAGCACAAATTTCCCTGAAGAGCCTCAGCAGTGAAAGTCTCCAAAGCAATCATGGTCCAAAGATGCTTGTCACTACAGACCACACTGGTACTAATGAGCTAAAGAATTATTATTTACATAATCTCTATAATTTGTGATACCCTTTATATAAAGTGATGGCACACCAAGTCCTGGACATCCAAAGCATCTCCTGAAAAACTGCTGCAGACAGGAACTTAATCCCTTTAAAAGGCTAAAGTGATAAGGCTTTCTGGAAGTTTCACCTAACTCTTCAGATCAGTAGTGCATTTGGATTTCTCAGAACCAAATAATTCATTTATAAATAAATATGAACACCAAAAACCTGTAAGCACAAGCTGAGTACCCTCTTCCCAGTGAGGGTCTCTGCTTGCAGTGACCTTTTAGAACTTGGCTGGAGAGAAAGACATGTCAAGTAAAACAGCTGAGGCAATGAACACTACTTCTCTAATCAGAGGTATTCTTCAACAGCACTTAGTAATTGAGAAACGGATTCCCAACTGAACAAAGCAGGCACTTCTGACATTTCCTTACTTGAAGGGCAACTAAAAGCTATTCAGTGCTAAGAAACACAAAGAATGCTTCTTACCGAAAATGGAAAAGCTTTCCAAAATAGCCCTTGATTAAGATCCGATAGCCAAAATTATTTTCCCTCAGTTTGGATCCACATAATACTCTTCAGAAGGAACATACCCTCTGAGTGCTAACTTTAGAACCATTCTGTTAAAGAGCTTCACTAAAGACATAAATCAGCCAACAAGTGCAGCCAACCAACTGCCATCAGACATCAAAAGTATCATGAATTACTGAAAAATGTAACATCATATCTGCCTCTTCCATTTACAATTCACATTTGTTAGAAAAAAACACCCCCAGAAAATTAAGACTAGTTTATCACCTATGAACTAAGACTTCCACATTTGAAACATGAACTTTTTCCCTTTCCAAACAAAAAGTGAAGAACTGTTTAACAAAACATTAGCATTATAATCTTAATGTAACTTAAACCTGAACTGCTGATGTAATTAGCATGGCATCTTCATACACAAGTGATTTAGTCCTGCTGATAAATGCTATACTGACCTTGCAAATACTTTGACTGTTGGGGGGAGTGTGCTTGTTATTTTGATTTTTTAGCCCAGTGACAGTTCCTTAAAAATAAGCTCAGATTTTGATTTTATACACTGTCCACACTCTGCCTTGGACTGCAGACAGCCATTACAGAAAACAGATAGATGACAGTGTCACAGGTATGTTTTAAGAACTGTTCTACGTGAAAGAGCTTTACAGTGTGAAACAAAGGACCAACATGCTAAACTCATCTCTCCCTCTCAAAAAGTCACTTTCAAGACGTATGGAGAACTTAGAATTTAAAAGAATACTTTTAAGTCTTTTTATTATCATTATATCATAGAGACCATGGTTTTGCAATAGCACATGTAATTATTTTTGCAACAGCTTTCTCCACATGTTCAGCACTTCACAGCTCCCTTTAATCAGCTATTGCAGAATCTTTGGAAGACTCAGTTGGTTTTCTGCCTATGTTCAATTTTCTTTCACTCAGTCCATACTACCACCTCTCTCCCCCTCTCCTTCAAGTCAAAAGCTTTTTGTCCTTTCAACTATCTCAAACTAATTGTGGATTAGAAAGGTAAAGGCATATCTGCTCTATTTAGAACGGCCCCAGTAACTGCCTTACCTCAAAGAAGTAGCCATTAGAAGATAATGTTTTAAAGGATATTTGCAGCTAAATGTTGTTCAGTTTCACCTCTAATGTTTTTCCCCCCCCCCTTAATAAAATGGAGTTTTCCTTATATCCGATTTTTGAGCTTACAATGTGCAGGACAGAAAGACAAAAAGAACAGAACAAAGCCCAAACACCAGAATTACTGACAGTCACTTCCTAAAGTTGCTGTTGTTTCTCAGAGTGTTCCAGTTTACTGTCTATTCCTATTGGGAGGAAAGAGGGGTTTCCTCTTGGTTTAGCATGTTGAACAGTCTCACCAAGGACACACATGCACCAGGACTGCCACAAATGAATATACAACCATACAGGCGGAAGGGTACAACCTCCTTTTGCTGCACTGAGCCATTACTCTGGTTTGGGTGTCACATGAAACCTTGTACTAACATACTTAAGCCCTCAGAAAAACCTTAAGTGCTTAAAGTCCAGAAGATACATAAAAGCCCCTGCAAATGTGATGCAAAGATAATCTGTTCAGTAAACAACAGCATTAAAAAAAAATCATAAGCTCTGTTCACCATCTCACAGGAAAACAAATTACCTCCTCATGAAATCCATGAGTAGCTGTTAAGTATGAAGAAAAGTCCCATCTAAACCTACTTTTGAGTTGTATAGATACCCACCTTGAAAGAAGCACCAAGTTGTAATTATTTTTTTTGCTTTATGGGATGAGGTAAAGGTGAACTTTGGCAAACAAAAATCACTAAAACAAACAAAAAACCCCACAGACACTGCAGGAAATAAGTACACTCATTGTAAATCCCTGCAGGCTTATTCTTCAGATGAAACCCTGAGACAACTACAGTAAAAGCATATTAGGCATACAGCCAAGTACACAATACAATGGTGGGGGAGGGGAAACAAAAAAAAAAAAAAAAAAAAAAAAACAAACAAAAAAAAACAAAAAAAAACCCAAAAATCAGATCTCAATAGAGCCAAAAATATTTGAGATCCTCCTAGATCTAAGTCATACCTTTTTTTTAACAATTTAATATAGCTATAGTCAATTTTGTGTATTAATGGTCAAATGAACAAGCCAGAGGCATACTCCCTTCGCACATGGGGTTACTTTTAAAGACTTGCTGGGCATTATTTCAGTTGATTATGGACTCCACCTTAAGCAAATGCCTTACTGAAAAAAAACCAAAGCAACATTTACCCAATGATCATTGTGTCTGCGTATAAGCAATAATAATAAAGTGTATCATCACTGCACTTAAAACTCTGGAGAGATGCTTGTTTTTCCATTTGTCTAAAATATTAAAGAGTTCATTTTCTACAGCTCAATATATTTAAAAGAGGGTATCCACAAGGTGACTGCTACTTTTTGTGATGGTAACACATCTAATCCTGACCCCAACTACTGACCAAAAAGGCCCTCTCAGCAAGTGGACTCCTTTTGCCAATTCACCTCAGAAATACTGCCCAAAAAATACTAGAATGTATTCTGCTGTTTTTGGCAAAATGTAGGGGCTCGGGGAAAGGCCAGAGCAGTGCCCGGAAGGAGCTGGGAAGGGCCGCAGGGCCCGGAGCCAGACTGCCCTTTTCACTGACACCAGCCTCATCCGCCTCTAAAACCACACTCAAAAGTCTACCAAAACCCCTCCTCCCTACCTTCTGCTGCAGAAAGCTTCAAGAGCAGGTTCCAGAGGCCCTTAGGAAAGGTTCCCTAGTCCTTCTTAATCAAAAAATATACACAGAACAATTTCCTGTGGCATTACTCAAGCAAAACAATGCTATCTGCTGTGATAAGAAAACAGGAGTGAGGGTTAGATATTTTTATGTAATCAAGATTCTGGATCCCAAACAGTATTACAGAGCAGTCTCTGACTGTAAGCACACAGAGCCTGGGGTGGGGGAGAAGCCGTGGTACTTAGCTGCCCACTAATGCCTCCAGTCTTCTTTAACGGAAGCTCAAAACTCAGGTACAGAAACTTTTACTCCAGAGAGCTGGTGGTCTTCCTGGTCATCCTCTGCTGTGCCAGGCTGGTCAGAGATGCAGCACGGAGCTAAATGTGCCTTGCAGGGCTGCTGGTATTACAGGGACACTGCTCATAGGCAGTTCACCTGGATCCAGCCCCTGCTGCTAGCCCCCGAGGCAATACAGCTCTTATTACTCATTTCTTCACCACCAAGCACATTTCTGCTCCCCTCGCCGAGGCTCTTGAAGGGAAGCAGATTTAGCGTTTGCAAAAGGAGATGTCTGCCATACACAGAAACAACGTGGACACTGCAAGCAATGAGAATACTCGCATCACTGACAGATTTAACATCTCTTGTTCAAATACTGCAATTTCTGTGTATGTACCCATTTGTATGTGGGGTTTTGCACATGAAAATACTTTCTCTGCATCCTTCAAGATCATCATCCTGTGTCTGACTTGGATTGTAGCTTTCTGAGACAGTTTTTTTTAAAACTGAGAACATGTCAACTCTTAAAACACTACAGCAAGTTTAGAAGCGCTGCCTGTTCTGTCCCTACCATCTATCAATTGTTACAATACATACAATCACATATACAGAATACTCCAATGAGTGAAACCTGGGTTTTTTCTAGAGTTCAAATAATCTCACATCTAAACAGACAGTTAGAAAAGATTTCTAAAATACACTTGAAACCATTCTGACAGAAGCTACGTATTTTTAAAGTTGTCTCAGAGCATACATTCAAGGTCTTGTTTTCAACTATAAAACAATATGTATACTGAGTTACCATTTTGAAAGACAATACAAATAAATGTTTTAGTACAAAAGCAAGAACCTCATCACTGAATTCCACACCAAATATTTAAGTTAGATATATGCAAATCCCACTTTTGTGCTTTGGATGCCAAGAAAAGGTTTTTTGGTTGGTTGATTTAAGATCTTCTAACTTTAAGATAGTTGCCACACTCTGCATTTCACTTAAATTCTCATTAGTACAAAAACGTTTCTAAACAGCAGCAATAAGAAACAGAAAGGAAAAAGAAAATGAAACACATCCAAATTCAAACATATCTACAGGACAAATCACCCTAGCTTTAAAAACCTATCAAGTTCCTGAACACAGCTTTATTCTACTAAATTTGGTGGTGCATTAACACCACATCTCCCAACATTAAGCAAATAAATGTTCATTTTTTTTTCCGGTTGTTTTATTGTTTTATTACCTGTTTTGCTGGCACCTGCCTTCTGCACCATACCCAACTGGTAAACACAGTAGTTCTTTCGCTGGTTCATTCCATTACCAAGATACAAAAATAGAAATAAGCAGATAATTTAAAGAGGATTCAGCTACTATCTGCCATTGTAAAAGCATGATCCTAGAACAGACTAAGTCTGCATTTCGCAAATGATGACATCACACTGAGTGATATTAGGCACTACTGATTTCCACAAACTCACTCCTAATATGAGCAAGAAAGGAGAATTTGTCTTGAGCAGCAGGACTGGTCCATGGCCTGGATCTTATCCTCATTTGCTCACACTATCAACAAATCATTGAACAAAATTCAGTGAAGACATCTTTTTTGTTTACAAACTTTAGCCTATAGCACTTCCTTTTAACCTGGCACAAAGACAATTCTGCTTACTCCGAAATTACAACATTTCAAATAAAACATTATTTTAAAGTGAGAGCTATAAAGAAACCATAAATACTGCATAAAAGTGGAATTGATGACCTAATGCCTATGGAGGTATTTAAGACATGCATATTACAGTGACATCCAATTATAACCCTCCTCAAGGCTCTACAGCATTCAAAATTAAATCAGGACAAACCTGGCTAAAAGAGCATCACCTTTTCAGACACCATGAGCTTCTGATTGAAGATTTCAAGCATATAGGCAATAATAACTAACAGTCTTAACAGACCTTATTCTGTAAGAAGCATTTGAGAGTCCATACCATTACAACATTGACTTGTTCTAATTTATTAGACAGTACCTAATTTAACAGAACTCTACCTGCCTCCTCCAGCTACCAACATTGCTCCACCTGACCTTGTTTAAAAAAAAAAAAAAAAAAAAGTGGTTTACCATCAGAAAAGCTAAGAAAAGTCTTTCCAAGGAAACCCCTTTCTCCCACCACCACCACCTTAATTCCATAGTTAAGGCTGTAAGTTCACCACTCAGTAAGATGGATGTCACCATCTCTCATCTTTGCAGTTAGACACATAAGGGAAAAAATTTCAAGGCCACACTAATGCCTGAAAATAGCCACCACACAGCAAAGGGTAAAAACTGCATCTGAGCCATCAGGATGCAAGACCATAAAGGTTCAAGACCTTACTATTTTAGCTGAAGGCATAAAAAACCCCCCATAAAACTGGAAACTGGATTTTCCATTGCCACCCAGCTGAACTGTCTGAAAAAGGAACATTAACTCGTTCTGCCTCTTTTTGTCAGCACAACACACTGAAATATTTAGACACCAACAGGGAGTAAAATACTTGCTTGCTTCATACAACCAAGTTTATCCCCATTTTTATGCTAAAAATTGTCTATACAAAATCCCTTTTTACTCGACTTCTTTAATTTACGTATTATTTTAAAAAACCTGCAATCTTCAAAACACTAAAGAATGAAAGCATAAACATTATCTAAATGAAAACTCTTGAAATTAAAGCCTTTGAAAACTTTGGGGATTTGAAAAATAGGGAGAAAAGATGACAAAATTTGAATCCCGCACTGCGGTCAGAGCTCTGTACAACACACTTCTGTCTAGGTAACTCTTAGTACCCAACCATAGCTACACTACAATTGAAAAACTTAAACATGGATACTTAAGCCAAAAAGAGAGGAGAGGGGAAGGAAAAAAAAAAAAAAAAAAAAGTCAGAGCACATTAGAAATTCTGTAAAACTACTTTCAAGTATTTCACTAAGAAAGATAATGTCAGTGACAAATTAGTTTTAAAACTAGAACCACCATTATCATAGCAACTAATAAAAAACATTTTATAATAAAATTTGTCAATTTAACAGAATAATCATGATCTGAATGAAAAGCTTAGTAATCAGCTTTTAGCAGGTTGATGACATGGATACATACTGCAATCAGAACGTAAAAGCTGTCTCTCCTCGTCTTCATCTATTGTCTGCCCCAATGCAAACAGCCTGACACGTCTCATCTTCAGCAGCCTTGGGGAGCTTTCACGGGCAGCACTCCCAACATCCGGAACTACTTCTCCAGAAGCAACAGTGGGAACAATTTTTTTCAGGAATTCCATTTTTACATGCCCTCTGTGTTCCCAGCATTGACTAAACTCAGCAGTTTAGCTACACGTTACAGAGTGTGGCTCCTACATCAACTTCCTTGAGCACAGAGGTAGACCTCTCCTAATGATGTCACGTCGAACCTGGGTGGTGCCAACACCAGGACGTCAGCTGCCAGCTGCTCCAAGGCAGATTTTAAAGACGTCTAACTGTATGCACTGATAAGAAAACCAAACGACAACAAGTCTATATATTAACCAATGCATGCTAAACTCGGCACATGTGGAAGACTGTGTTTAGCAGTACAACAATTTTAAGCACTAGTAAAATGCACGGTGTAATTTACAGTTTCTTTCTGACAGAGTTTGGTAGCTCTTAGTTTTCATGAAGTGCACAGAGAGTGCTCATCTGCGTTTGAAAGATAACACTTATCATCCAGAAAGTCTATGCACCAGCTTTACAAAGTATTTAACAGCACCAGAATTTAAACAATTCGCATTCTCACACAGTTATAACTACTAGCTACAAAGATACTAACATCTATTAAATATTAAGTTGTTTTGCAGAGAATCTGATGCTTGATTTACTACTTCAGAATACTCAAACCACCATCCAGACAATACCAAGCACAAAAATAACCCCTCCGTATTTTGACCACCCGTTCACTTGATCCCTAGGGCTACTTCTCCATCCGTGCCTGTTTTTTTTGGGTTTGAGGCAAGTTTAAACCTTGTTCTATACTTAGCCTAATGAAGTAATTATGAAAGATGTCTTACATTTTGAGCAGTAAGCTCAAAGGGGAAAAAAGGAAACATTAGCATAGAAGACTGTTCCTTAATGCTTCCTATATTTGGCAATATGTATAATTGCATTTTATTTACTAGACTTGGAGTGGAGATCCACAGACATGCAACTAGGTAATATTTCCATCTCATTTACCACCAAAGATTGAACACACAACTCAGGAAATCCACTAATACTCAACGTCTGAGTGGCAGCCTGCATGCTTCTGTTATTTTAATGAAAGCAGTTTGGTGTCCAAGACACTTCTGAATGCATTCAACAGTTAGCCAACCTAAGCATGAAGTACTCCACTACTGTACGCTTCCCTTAAAAGAAGGTATTTAACCTGAGATTCACTGCTGTGTCTAGCTTAAAAAATAAATTTAAAAAAAAAAATCTATGAAAGGTATATACAGTAACCTGTTTTTTCAGGTCTCAGAGTTACATTAGTTCACAAGGGGCTGCTCAACTGGATAAAGCTGTCAGTCCTTTACTGACCAACTCTACTCTTATACTTCATAACTATTGAATCTACTTAAGAACACCAAAACCTGAAAAATTTAGTGCAAGTTCATTAAAGTAATCACCTAAAATATTTTTCAAGTTCTATATAGATGGAAAACATATCTTCTGTATTCAAACATGAATTAAAACTTCCAAAATTCAAGTTAATCTACATTTCCCTGTAAATTAATAAAAATTGACCTTATCATAAGACACATTGTTAGAATATTATTGCCTGCAGTTAAAGATTCACGAGATCAAGCAAATAAACTGTCCCTATAAATGATTTCATTCACAGTATTTTTTCCAGAAATACAAAAAAAGTCACACAGAACATTTTCAGAAAAGTGTTCTTTTCAGAACTAATAAGGTACTACAAAGCAAATTTGGGATTATAACAGATGAGTCATTATAAACTCAAGCAATCATTTATTCATAATAACACTTAGTATAGAATTTCTTTTTTTGGACCTTGAAATCTTGCCACAAACCTACTTTGCAGTTTTTATCATTTGGGAACAAAAGAGAAATCCAGATACTTCTGTGAGGCTGAGAATGCTTCCAATGCTCCATCTGCCAAACTGCAGTTTGCAAAGACGGCGGTTATCAGCTATTCCGATTCCTACGCAACTTAAACAGTCTCTGAAAGGTTCAAATTGGATACCAAACCACTCTTAACCGCACCATGGAGGGTTTATTATGTATGTGGACACAGGGTGGAGACAACAGATGAAGTGCAAGTACCCTGTGCATCACTTGAGTTAAATGTGGAGGGTGTGACTTTCTCTACAACATGAAGCATGCGTGACTTGGTTGGGATTAAAAAAAAAAAGATTGAAAATATACTTTCTAACGTGAAAACATAACAGCCTTTCGAGTGTAAGTATTTACAAACAAAACAGAAACAAGGAATGAAAAACACCTACCATACACATGATCATATTTCAAAATTAAATTTGATAAACTAATAAAGCTTATCAAGCATAGATTTATCCACAAGTTTATTTTTTTCTTTCAGGATGCTTGCTTTGATTCTTAAGAAAAGGACATAAAAGTTTCCTACAGAGCTGGTTGGGAGTATATATAAATATATACCCCTGGTATGTTTATATATATATATATATATATAT
>NW_008596374.1:471-2009 GCF_000691845.1 Merops nubicus | reverse complement strand
CCCATCCCGAGCTGCCAGCACCGCACCCCGGTGCCAGCCCAGGACGGGTCGTCTGGGGACACTGGGGACACGGAGCCAGGGCTGGAGGCAGGTGCCACCCAAAAGGAGGACGGTGGGGAGCAGGTGACACCACACATCAGGGGCTGAGCCCCAGCGTGGCCCAGTCTGGGCTCAAGCCGTGTCACTTTATGGACCAGGCTGCTGCTGGTTCTCCCACTGCCATCCCGTGACAGCCAGGACGAGCCAGCAGCAGCACGAGGGGACAATCGTTGTCACCTATGGGGAGCTTCCTCACAGTTCCCATCCACCTCCTAGAGGGAACAGGAGCAGCCGTTTGTTTCCCTGGCATCCGAGCACCTCACAGGGCAGACCAGACCCACAAACTTCTTCCTGGTGCTCCTCAGGCCTCCGCTGAGCCCCTCTGAACTGCAGAGCTGGTTCTGCGGCAGCTCTGCGTGGAACAGACCCTGTGGGCAGCAGAGGAGAGATGGTGGTACCAGGAGGAGCTGGTGGATGCGGTGAAGACAGGGACAGGTCAGAGAGCAGAGGCTGGGGGGGAAACCCTGGCTACCAGGAGATGTTTTGTCAGAGTCAATGTCTTCTGTACAGTACAAAGGTCTGTGAAACTCAGTGTCAGAAAGAAATCAGTACTCAGGGCTTGGGATCCACAGCAACAGTTGGTGTCTCACAGAGGTGAGGGACAGATCCACATCCTCAACACCCTCACATCAGGACACCCCACAACATGGAGGTGTCTCTGGGGCTGGGAGTTCCCTGGGACACTGGCATTTAATGTGCTTGTCCTCACTCCCCTGAGGGTCAGGGAATGGCTCACACTTTCTGGGGGTCTGAGGACAGTGTTTCACACCGAAGCTGTGGTGCAGCAAGACACGCCCCCCACTTCACAACCAGCATCAGCCACACGTGCTCCTGTCCCCACGTCACACCCTCAACAGTTAGTGAAAGGATCTGAAACACAAATAAAACCCCACATTTCTGTTCAAACCCACACACATCAGTTCTCTTGTGCTCAGAGCGCAGCCCCATAAAACCCTGGCAGGGCACTGGAGGCACGATGGGCTCAGGGAAGCGGGAGGACAGGTGGGAAGGAGTTGGCTCTGCTGCTGGAGCTGGGCACCGTTACCAGCGTGGCCTCGGGCAGGGCAGGGCAAGTGAAGTAGCAGCTTCTGGTGGGCAGTGGTCTGCAGTGTCTGAGGGCATCTGCAGCCACCAACCAACCCCCAGGTCATTCCCACGCTCCAGGCAGCAGTTTGAAGCACCAACGCTTTCCAAGGGGAAAGAATTTTATAAACGAAACTCATCCTTCCATGCATTTTTATTCTTAAATAACACAACTGGCGTATCAAACAGTGCTTGCATGGCAGGACACGTCAACACTGAAAGCTGAGTGAACTGAAATAAAGACGCAGCACAAAAGGACCTTCCAAAGGAATGTGACACTGCACAGCACAGTGTAGTTACAGACCCTCTGTCCCACAGTGCCGACCCCGCGGGACCTGCCACCTGCCACCACGCAG
>NW_008596374.1:0-430 GCF_000691845.1 Merops nubicus | reverse complement strand
GGCGAGCTGGGCACATCCCGGGGCTGGGCAACGATCCGGGGCCTGCTCCCTCGCCATCAGTTCACCCGGCAGGCTCGGATCATGAGCAGCTGGAGGAGGATGAAGACGGGCGACATGATGAGCCCGTACCAGAGCTCCCGGGTGTGCTCCACCAGCTTCTGGCACAGCAGCATCTCGAAGACGAACTTGAGGCTGAGGAGAAGAGTCGCAGCACGGCCAAGCGCTTCTCCCCGTCCTGGAAGAGCCGCACCGAGACGATGGTGGTGAAGTAGGTGCTGAGGCCGTCGGCGGCGAAGAAGGGCACGAAGACCACCCACCAGGAGAGCGCCGGGGAGGCGCCGTCCACCTTCAGGACCAGGAGCACCGAGAAGACGAGCAGGGCCAGCCCGTGCAGGAACAGCTCGAAGGTGGCGAAGCCCAACCACTGCAC
>NW_008596373.1:0-416 GCF_000691845.1 Merops nubicus | reverse complement strand
CCGCTCCCTCTTCTTGACTTAAACTCTAATTCATGCTACCCCAGCTGCTCACCTCTCCGTTGCAACGACTCCAACCCACTGCGCCAGTCCAGCCGCACAGCTCCAGCCAGGCTCGTCTCACCTTTACAGGAGTGGTAAAGCAGGCAACCCCACAGGAGTTATAAATGAAGATGGACGTCAGCAACTCTATGAGAGTTATAAATTAAGACCTCTCACAGAAGAGTTGCCCTGCAGTGCAACACTCCAGGCTCCGACTTTTTCTCGGCCATGCCCTCCTCCACCGTCTTGCTGCTGCACTCCCATTATCGCGTTTTCATGAGATTTTTGGAGATTTTCTGCATTTAAGCGCTGCAGAGCATCCGCATTCAAGCACAGCCCTGACTTTTCTGCATTTAAGTGCTGCAGAGCGTCCACAT
>NW_008596372.1:0-1389 GCF_000691845.1 Merops nubicus | reverse complement strand
GACAAGTATAGACCCAAAAACCACTGGGCTGGAGGGAAGAGACCTGTGTCTCCAAAATCCAAATTTACAGGAACTTGAGCATACACTGCTGTACCTTCTCTCCTAAATCTAATGCAATGTTTCAGCATACAGCTAATCTGCAAGGCAATAAAGGTCTATTAGTTCACAGCCAGAGGAACCCTGCTACAGATTTTGGGATGAGACAGACAGGGCTGAAGATTTTCACTATCACTTAAAACCAACGACAACTACCAGTTTATGAAACAAATGACTAGATTAGATTCAGTGGGTTTGTATTGACCACTTGCAGGTGGTGCTTAAAGCCCAAGGTCAAGCTGAAACTTAATCACTTCTTGATACAAGTCAAAGAAAAACCCACGCCTGGGAAAAAGAAAAGATTCAAGTTCTGCATTTAAGAAATCCTTAGCAGTAAACCTCAATAACCAAGAAAACAATTTGCAGAAGAAATCATTGTTCACCCTTTCAAGGGAGGATTAAACTTAGCTCTACTCTACAACATAAAAAGCATCACACATTTAGGATTCCTAGACTGTTTCCAGATTCCTAGTGCTGAGAGAAAGCAATGGCACAACACAACCAGAAGCAGAGGGCAGGAAACCTCACTGAGCATTCCTTAAACAGCACAACACAAAACCAACCACCCAACACCAACAGGTTCCTCAGGCACCTAGAACAATTCATAAATCCAGCAGACTCAAGAAATATCCCACAAATAAGAGTATATATAGGAGAGAATAAGAGAGATATCAGATTGTCTCATAGGGTTCAACTTCATATGAACATGAGCTGCACACGATGCATGTCAGGAAGGCAGAATCAGGACCTTCCTTTTCACTGGAACACCACAGGTAACTTCTACACAGCACTATTGTGTATATAACAGCAGCACAGACTAAAACCAGGACACATTTAATGTCAGACTGGCAAGTACACAGTTATTAATGCACTAAGGGGAGTATTCTCACTTCACCCACTCTACCGCCAAACATCCTTTTCAACAACAAAATTGACATACATAAATACACCATCACTACGAAGCACTATTTTAAGCCCGAGTCTTTTTTAACCATACAGGCCACAGCAGCAAAGTGCATAGGATATTAATTATTTACAACGTCTGCGCAATTACAGCAGGGGCAGCCTGAGCGGAGGGCTCCAGCTCCCCGGGAACGCGGCGAGGGCTGCCCGGCTACCGGAGCGCTTCTCACCGCACAAGCCCCGACCCGACGTGTGCGGGGCTGCAGAGCGTCCCCCTGCAGCCCGAAGGCACCGACAGCGCCGTTCGAGGACCTTTCACCGGTACCCGCCTGAAAGCGGCACCGGGTCCCACACGAGCACGGGAGCGAGGACCGGCGGTTTCACGTTAGC
>NW_008596371.1:2119-4876 GCF_000691845.1 Merops nubicus | reverse complement strand
AGCTCCGCCGCATCCCCGCTCCGGCGCAGCCGCGGGAGGCAAACCCCTGCCCGAGTTATTTTAACATTTGTCGAAAGCTTTTCTTGCGCTCTCTTCCCCTTCAAGTCACAGGCGTGCAGATTTTTAAGCCAGCCAGGGCTGCCAAATCTGATCTTCCTGACGGGGAAGCAGCTTCCCAGAGCTCTCCAGCTTGGAAGGGGTGTAGCTGAAGGCAGATCTTGGCTCTCTCCAACTCTGCGGGGGGCTCCGAGCGTGCAAACAAGCCAGCCCAACCTCCCTTCCCCCCTCCTATTTTTTTGGGGGTTCCATTTATTGGCCCAATTTATTGGCTCTGAAGCCACTTTAGGATTCAGCTCCAGCATCTGGTCCTGCCTGCCTTGGCCACGTAAATCACGGGCTGGTGTCACACCACTTTCTGCTTCTGCTTCCCTGGGGGCTGCTCCCCACAGATGGGTGTTTCACCTCTGCTCAGCACCCAGCTGGATGGGTCCTCAGTGGTGCGTGGTGCCAGGGTGATGCTGTGTGCTGTGGTTACACACTCAGGGTGTGTATCATACCGTAGTTTGCTGGTATTGCCATCAGCCCTCCTGGCTGCCCTGTGCTCCCAGAGGGGAGATGCCTTCATCACCCCTGGAACCACCAGTCCCTCGAGGACCCAGCGCAGCCCTGTGCCACCTTTCCTCAGCCAGGTACCCGCTTCATCCCACTGCTTTCCACCATGGCTGCTTCCCAGACCCTTCCCAGGATGGGGATGCCACCATGTCCAGGAAAAGCTGCTCAGGGACCAATCTGGGGGATGGGGATGTCCCCTTGGAGGACAGTGACCCTCTGGGGATGCAACCTGGCTGATCTGGGCTGGCCGGGGAGCCAGGGCAGTGAGGACCCCCATCCTCCCCCCAGTATTTCCCTCTTGGCCCCAGAGGCTGGGAACATCTTGCTGTGATTATTTTGAGGAGGGAGGGATGTGGGGCAGCTGGTCCTGGCCCATGAAGGGGTAAGGGCAGGAGGTGGGACAGAGCAGCCCCATTTATAACCCTCTTCCTCCTCCTTTTTTGGGGCCAGACCTCACTCTTGAACTGTCTGGCTTTTCCAGGGGGGACGGCGTTCCCTGGGTTCGCAGCATTAAATAATTAAATGGAGGGAATAATCGTCGGTGAAACCCCCTTGGGTTCGCACTTCCTCGGGCTCTGTGATTGCTGATATTTTTTTGGGTGAAATATGACCTTTTTTATGATCAAAGGGGATCAGAGTTCCAAAGGAAAGTAAAAAAAAGTTAAAAAAAGTTTAAAAAAAAAAAAAGAGGGCAAGCATTTTCTTTTTTTCCCAATCCTAACGGTCTGGTAAAGTTTCTTTAGACATGCAAAGATTTACACACCTTTCTGCAGGGTGCCTTAAATTACCCTCCGACTCTTTACACATTTCCATGAGCAGAGCAAGAACAGTAAGTCATTGAGAAATTAACTGGCCTTTCAGTAATATCCCCTGTCGGCTTTTCAGAAGGAGAATGTCTAATGACTTTTTTGAAGTAGAGGTCAGGGTTTGCTTTTTTTAAATAAAACAATCTGTATTAATGCAATTTCCTTTTTAGCTGTAGGATTTGCCTTCTTTTTTTTTTTTTTTTTTAAGCATAATTTTTTTTAACTCTGCCAGCCACACAAGGCATCTGAAGCGAGACCCAGTTGTTTGAAACTCACCCTCCTGGTGTTTCCTAACTCTCTTGTGCAAGCTCTTTATTTTTTTTTTATAAAAAAATGTGTTTTAAGTGATTAAAACTGGACCTTGGAGCTGACAAGGTGACTCTGGGCCAGGCTTAGGACAAAGCATGAGTGGTTTGGAGGTGGAACCAAGTAGGTTTACTTTGCCTGACATTGGGCACCTGGGTTTTGCTGAGCTGGATGTGTGCTCAGAGTCCAGCTTTGCTGAGCTGGAGCTGTTGGGCTGGTGAACCAGAGCAGCACCAAACTGGCAGAGCTGTGCCAGGCTCCTCAAGGTGAGGATCTGTCTGGTCTGAGTCTGCCAGGTTGGCAGTTTGCAGCCCTGGGGATGAATGTGTTTCTGTTTGCCAGCCCTTCATCTTTTCGATATTTGGATATTTTTTTAGTAATCTCTCTTTATGTCCTCCTGGGGATTTCTCTCACAATATTTCTCTCATGCTGTGATAACATCTCATGATTCCACAGCTCTTGCCATGGCACGGATACAGACATGCTCTGCCAGCCCCAGCCCTCCCCCTTGCCCCTGAAGAGCAGTAGTGGCTGGGGTGGGATGGTTCAGCATCCTTGGAGTGCTGTTGGGGCTGGTGCTGCTCCCTGCAGCACCCAGATGCTGGTTCTCCTTAATATTCCCAGAATCTTGCCCTAGGGATATTATCATGCAGAGAAACTGGGCTGCCTTGCCCATATCCCCCGTGGGTGGAAGGGTTTTCCTTCCTGTGGAGATGTAACCTCTGCTCCAGCATAAGGAGGATGTTTGGAGTAAAGAGCTAGTATGGAGCAGATCATGGGAGATGGTGAGGGCTTGATGGTGCCCAGCCAGGACCCAGTGACTGGCTCAGGGCAGGTGGCTGGGGGCCAGTCCCTTCCCCAGAGCTGGGGGAGAGGGGGTGCCTGTCCCATGTGCCCTGCCTGGTGCTGGGGACCAGGAAATCCCCATCCTGCCCTGGCACCAAGGGCATCGGGCCGGGCAGGGTCAGGGCAGTGCTGCCCACGGGGGTGGTGGCTGGGGGCTCTTGCTGGAGGAGTCTCCCCGTGTCCAGCC
>NW_008596371.1:1753-1958 GCF_000691845.1 Merops nubicus | reverse complement strand
CCTCTTCTCCCTTCCAGCTCCCTCAACTCCCCCCACTCCTCCTAGCTCCTTGTGTCTGCGGTCGGTGGCATTATAAAACACCCTGGCCAGGCCCTTGGTGAAGGTTTTTTCTCCCAGCTTTCTTATTCCCTCTGTTTCTGCCTCTTTCTTTTGCTCTTTCTTTCTCTCCCTCTCTTTCTTTCCCTGCCAGGAATCCCAGTCCCAG
>NW_008596371.1:434-1647 GCF_000691845.1 Merops nubicus | reverse complement strand
AAAAAAAAAAGAAAAAAAAAAAAGAAAAGAAAGAAAGAAAGAAAAAAATCAAAGCTGCACATATTGGATCCAGATGTGCTTACAGCCCTTTCCAGCAATTTAATTAAATTCCCCCAGACAGCCAGGAGGATTTCTTAATGATCAAATTTCCCTGGCTTTCCTCCTAAAATGCCCCTCTTTCTTCGGCTGGCTGTTGCTCTGTCTCCCTGATGGATAGCCAGCTTGCATTCTTCCTAGTCCACCCCGCCAAGGCCGTGGGGAGCAAGGGGGCAGATCCTGGCACTGTTATTCTAGCTGGGCACATGAGTGCCCCAGCCAGCCGTGCCAGATATGTCCCTGTTTGCAAAACAGACACTCTTCACCCAAGAAATGTGAGGATGGGGAGTCACTTCCCTGGGGGCCATGGCTTGTGGCATGGCCATGGCAGGATTGGGATGCCCCTGGGAAGGGTGCCCATGTGCCCGGCCCCTTCCCAGCCTTGCCAAAAGGTTTCAGCCCTTGGGTCTCTGCACTTTATACCTTGCAGGGTTGGTTTTGAGTTGGGTTTGGCCCCACACTGCACCCCCAAAGCCCCCTTTCCAGCCAGGGGATTTATTGGGGTGAGGGCACAGCCGGGCTGGAGGAGCCCTTTGGGGCAGCCAGGTGTCCCCTCTCATCCCCAAGGCAAACACAGCTGGGGTCAGAGGTGGCAATGGGGTGACCCCCACCCATCAGCCAATGATGGGAAATGCAGTGGGGTTCCCCCCCAAATGGTGTCTGATGGAAGGCTGGACCCTGCACGGTCCCCACCTGTGCCATGCCACCAGGGACAGTGTCTATGGCCGGTGCTGCTACCCCAGCTGCAGGAGGCCCAGGGTTTTACTGGACCGTGGAGCACTTGATTTGGGTTTTACCAGCCCTGTGGAGAGTCCAGGGTTTGCCCAGCTGCTGGCAGCAGCAAAGAGGCACTTGGGACCAGAGTGAGGGTCTCGGCTGCCTGGCCCATGCGACGTGGGGTCCCCCTGGCTGGACTGCACTCGTTTGAAGCCAGCTCATATGGGCATAAAACTTCCTCCACGCAGAGGGAAAAATCCGTGCTCCCTGTTCCTCCTGGTGCTTTTCCCCTCCAGAACCTGCCCAGGGCGCTTGGACAGGGGTATTTCCACCCCACTCAGGATGGCACAGGGATGAGATCCCCCAAACCTCACCCACAGGGGTTGCTGGGCTGCAACAG
>NW_008596371.1:0-324 GCF_000691845.1 Merops nubicus | reverse complement strand
CTGCCGGTATCGGGGTCTCCCACCCTGGCACCCCACTTTGTGTGGGGAAGGGAAGGGTGGGAAGCAGGGGACAGCATGACGGCACGTCAGAAAAATGCCCAACCGGCACGGTCCCCTCGCCCCCTCTGCCCCCGGGCCGCGGCCGCCTGCTGGAACCTGGAAGCGCTCCACCAGAATAAAATAAACACGTAAATAGGAAACCCAAGGCGGCTTCAGTTACTGCCGGCTCTCCGGAGCTCCCGCGTCTGGAAATTCCACCGGAATAAGAATAAAAATGATGATGATGATGATAATAATACCAATAAATCCCGGGCTAATGCTTCT
>NW_008596370.1:0-472 GCF_000691845.1 Merops nubicus | reverse complement strand
GAGTTCTCTAGAACTGACTGCAGACCACCAAAAGCCCATCTTGGACAGAGAGCCCAATGGACAGACACCGCTGAAGTTCTCCTCTCGCTGCTCACCCTCTAACTGGCCAATCCCCCACTACCTCCATGCCCCCTGCCCCCTTCCTCACTGACCCCTCGTCGCCCTGCCCAATCCCACCCCATCTCAGCACCCCTCATCCCTGCTGGCCCGTTGTCTCCCCCTCAGCCTCTCCCTGCCTCCCATCCCATTTCCCATCTCTCAGGCCCTCCCACTCCCCCTGCTTCGTCCCCCCCCCCCCTGCCTCTCCTCTGCCCACTGCTGCCCAGCTCTGCCCGTGTCTCTCAGCACCCATCTCCCCCACGCCCTTCCTCCTAGCCCCCGAGCCTGCCCCAGCCCTCTGTCCCAGCGGGCACCCGGCGCTACAGCCTGGAGGAGGGCTCGGTGCAAGAGAAACACCTTGGAGATTTGGGCC
>NW_008596369.1:11383-28000 GCF_000691845.1 Merops nubicus | reverse complement strand
TGTCCCCGACAGAGATGTTAAACAAGCATAATGGAAAAGAAAGGTAAAGGTTTAGAACTTGTAATAACACTGCATCTTGAAGTGTTGTTCTGTCCAGTCAGGGCTTTTAGGTACTGTGACCTGGCTCAGCTATTCCATAAAGTCATTATGCAATAATTACTTCTGCTTCTTTATAATCTAAAATTTTTTAAGATGCTTTGCAGGCCAGATTTTAAAAGCAAAGGTGTTGTGCCATTGTCAAATAACGTCAAATAATACTTTGGCCCTAAGCAGGACTACTCTTAATTTCAATGGAAGCAATAAAGTAATATCTGCTAAGGGTCTCTTTAAACAGATTCGTCTTTTCTGGAAGTCTTCATGTGCACATTCCATCTGTGTTTAAAATGGAAACTTTCAGGAAAGACTTTAGCATTTAATTTAAATTTTAAAAAGTCTTATTAAATATCTGTTTTATATTTCAGGATATAATCCGAAATTTGGGTGGCCTTTCTATTATTGGAGGGATGCTCTCAGATTGCTCTCCCAAAGTCAAAGAAAAAGCACTAAATGCACTTAATAATTTGAGTATGAATATTAAAAATCAGGAAGAGATACAGGTAAGTTTCTTCAAAGGGAAAAAAAAAAATGAGACACAGGAGACAGTACAGGGCTTTCAGATTATTTGTTAAATACAAGACAGATGCCAAAATGTTTTGATGTTAGACATACAAGTCAGCAGGTCTGGATGATCCGTGCCTCCTAAGGCCAGAGGGATAACTTAAACATGGATTGCATCACTGGTACTTACTTTTTTTAAAAGACAGTTGGGAAACTAGGCAGTTTGTGTTCAGCTTTTACCAAATGCTGAACACAAACAGAGAATATACTGCTGAGTTTCTAGCAAAAATATGTGAGGAAAGATGGTTTCTAAACATGTCTAGAATAGCAGCAGTGGTTGTTTTATAGAATGAATTGAAGACTGAACTTAGTATGACTCTTTAGGCAAGGGAGAAGAAAACAGTCATTGATATGTGACCAACTTTTCAGGATGATACTTTCATCTTAAAAGAATAAAATGACAACAAGTCCTGCTGCTAAATATAGCAGATGGTGTGGATGTGAAACGACCAACCACCAAAAAGCATCCACTTTTGACATTATAAGATTAGTCAGTAGATGAAAAAGTATCCAAGCAGTGAGCTGATGCAGATGTGATATGTACTGGTTTTTTTTCATTAGCTTGATAAAAAGGCAGCTTGTCTGTATGTGGCAGTTTGCAGCTTTAGTGCTAAGCAACATTTTTTAAAAGTAGTGCTTGCAAACAGCAAATATTTATATAGGCATATAGGTAGATAACAAAAACTTTGCAAAAGGCAAAGTAATTTTTTTCTTAATTAGGATTCCATGATTCATTGTATATTGTCATCCAGAAGAAAATTTGATAAACATTGTTAATGTCAGTTGTCATCACTATTCCTGAGGAGTACTCCAGTGAAAGGGCCACATGGTTGGAAGAAAGATTTGATTCCAAGACTCGCCCTTAGCTTGTTCTCAACATTTAAGAAGATGTTAATTGCTCAAAGTGATTTTTTTAAGTAACTCCTTTTAGCAACTGTGCTACTTCTGATATGGAGTCAAAGCAATCTGGGCTTTCAGAGCAATTTATACTTCAGGAAGATTACTGAGCATGACTCTGTAATGTCTGCTTCTATGCAGACATTCTATGCCAATAGAATGTTGGTATATATTCAAAACAAAACAAACAAGTACTTGTTTCCAGGTACCTTGCTCAGGTTATATGTTCAGCCAGCAGCATTCGGGCGGTATTGACAATACTGTAGCTAGGCCACTGATACTATTTATAAATAGAAATTCTGCTTTTATCCAAAAAAAGTCTTTTTATGTCCTTCTCTTTTTCCCCAGGTGTATATTACACAAGTTTGTAGGAATGTTGAGTCAGCTCCCCTGAACTCTGATCTACAACTAGCTGGACTCAGATTGTTGACAAATATGTCTGTTACCAGTGACTACCACCATAAGGTTGTAAACTCAGTTCCATGCTTTCTTCATTTGCTTTCAGAAGGAACTGAAAGGACGCAGGTAGGGGGTAGTGTATTGTTACTAACCATTTATGAGGCTGCTTTACTTGACTATTTTTTACTGTTCTGTCAAACGGTTCAGATTGTGCTTAGAAAATTATATATTCATCAGTGATATCAGATAGTGAATAAAGTCAGCAAAATATGGATCTATATTACTTTCTCACTGTAAATCTGAAAGGAGGAGGGGAATCTTGACAGCAGAGCTGTTGGTCTGGAGCTCGACCCAAGCAGTGTTACATGCACTGCCACTGTCCCACGCCTTTGCTAAGGCAACTCCAGAATTCTGTCCTGCTCGGTGCCGCTGGTGCCGCAGCCCAGCAGGGACCCGCGGGGGAAGGGCTCCGCTGCGCACCCACCTCCCTGCGGAGACGCGCCGAGCACGCCGCGAGGTCTCATCCCTCATGCCTACCACACCTCTTGCAGCTCTAGGGACTGCAGTGGGAAATGGTGCTCATTTGTCAAGCATTGTAATCTCAAAGAACATATAAGCTTCAAACAGGGACCAAGTTCAGCATTTAAGAGGTCAAAGTACCATCAATATCAGTGTATCCAGTTGTTCTATCAGATATTATTGATGCCCATTACTGCTGTGCTTGCTGTTCTTGGAGCTTGCAATTAACTTGTATGTTGCCCACTTCAGATTCAAGTTTTGAAAGTACTTGTGAACTTATCTGCAAACCCAGCCATGACAAGACATCTTCTCAGAGCTCAGGTATGATTCTTGCTGTTTTGTTGTATTTTTAGAATTTATAGATGCGTATGTGTCTAGATATGTGCATGCATTAGAAGAATTTTAATGTATTAGTATATATGCAATGCAAGAGTAAAATTCTAGGCAGTACCTGGTTAAATTTAGTAGCTTGAAGTGTACATCCTTTCACCAGTATTCTTCTAGAGTGCAGTACAGGTACCATACTGGCAGAGAGTCACAGGGCCTGTGCACTAGAAGGCAGTAGGTCATACTTCCATGTACCATTCCAAATCATCAATGACAACTTGCAGAAGCCCGTTCTCACTTTCCCGTTCCACCAGAGGTGTAGTTCCGTGAACTTTTGTATGTAACACAAAACATTGATTTTGACCAGGCACGTACATCAAGTACAACCAGTATTGTGAATGACCCTTCTGAACAGCTGTTTCTATAGCTGACACACTGCACCTAAGACAATCAATCTCCACTGACATCCCTGAACCTTTACTCAATTGCAGCTGTAAAACTTGTCTCTAAGCAGTCCAGGAGTTCCCCCATCCACCCAAGCACACCTTCACGGAGAGCTTTACCTGACATTTGTAACTGCTAGCCTTGGCATACAGATCTGTCTCAGTTATACCTTTTCCTCACACCAAACCAAGAAGTCAGCTCAGTTCTGCACCCTCCTCCCCCTGCCTAAAGTAAGTTTCTTAAAACATGCAGTGGCTTTTATTTTTCAGTTATCTGTTATGAGCAAAGCTAGTCTAGACACTACCATCTTCTCATTAATAAACTAGGTTAGGGTAGCTAGATGTTCAGTTTTCTGTTGAAAGTGTATCCTTTTCTCTGTCACATGTGCTAACATAAAAACGTTCAAGTCACTGCAGAGGGCAAAAGCAACATTATTAAGAAGGAAATCGCACCCTGTCTTCCAAATGGGAATTTTCTGGACAGCCACATTTTAGAGATTGAAAGTACAAAGCATTTATTAGCCTGTGATGCACAAGCAGTCTTTTCTAAAGAGGAAATGTGCTTGCTGTGCAAGTTTCTGGTATGCTTTCACAGCATACGGAGCTCTGGTATTTCATAGGGTTTGTCTTTTAGATGGCTTAGGTGCAGATTTTTTTCCCCATTTTTCCAAAGTTAGATTTAGTTACACATACTTACTACTGGTGATTAAGTATGGATCATTTCTTGCATATCCTAGGTGCCATCACTGCTGTTACTTTTTGACAACCATATAAACAGAGACATTCTTCTCAGAGCCCTGACGTTTGCAGCAAACTTGAAAAAGAACATGAACAACGACGACAGCACCACGACTCAGGACAAATACAGCAAAGATTCTGTTTTCTTTATGTTCTGCAGGGACTCGACCCCATTCGCCCAGAAACTGGCATCTTTGTTGCATCACCCTGATACAGAAGTGAAAGAGCAAGTTGTGAGGATATTAACACAATAGTGACTTTTTTTGTTGGTGTTAAAAAAACAGACTGACCTGATGAAAATATCTGATTCTAGGAATGCTGTACTACAAAACTTCCAACAAACAAACAATAAAACAACAAAAATACTGAATACTACCATATTACTAGGCACAGATCAGTCACTACAAAAGAGAATGCAATGTATTTAATACAGCAAGTATAACAGATTTTTCAAAATATTTTGAGTCAAAGATTATCTGCAATTGCAAGTCAACATTCTCTTCCTTATAAAAACATCTACAAGAGCAGTATCATACGTATTTTTACAGGATCTTGCTGTTCTGTAGCAGCCCTCAAGCCTGCTTTCCATGGTGAGCTTTACTCCCTTTTCTCTGCTGCTGGAACACCATTGCAATAATTGCTTCTGTTGCCTTAGCCCCCATAAAGTTTTAGTCATCAATCCAGCATTAATTCAAAATGAAGTGGAAGACATAAAGAGCATTGCAGAAGAACCTGAAGGAAGTTTAACTGATGAACATAAACGACATTAGAAAACACTTCATACTAGTATGAGACTACTAGAATTTTCTGAACACTGCATCAGAGAAAGGGAAAAGTGCCAGATGTAAAGGCCAGTTTTCCATCTCATACCATTTTTAAGAGAGCTGTATTGCCTCAACTGTTACCAAATGCTTCATCTTTCTACATTAATACACACACTCTGATCTTAATAAAATGTTACTCTCTTCTCTTTCTGTAATTTGACAGTTATTTATTTTCAGCAGGTGACTTTGCAAATAGCTAAAGCTGCAAGAAAAATGTGACCTTGAAAATACAACATACCCATGCCCTGATCAGTACAGGGGGTAAAGCTATAGGTATCCAATTTATCTGCATAGGTAGTTCTAACTCATCAGGAATACAGTTAAGGCAGAAATAGAAGCTGGCGGGATTCCCAGGCGGGATCCTGCCGATGGCTGACAGTGAACTTCCCTTTCTGCTTCCCACTGTTCATTTTGGAATAAGCAAGTTCCACTACCCTCATTTAATGCTTTGCCACTTCTTGTAGATTTTTTTTTTTCTGCTTCTGTATTTAACTAAGAAAAATAAAGGCTAGGCCAGACACTAGGAATTTACCAAGCCCACCTTTCTCTTCTGACAAGAACTTTGGCTTGTCTGTTCTAGGTATACCTGATATACATATGTTTTCTTAAGCTCAGAAACAGAGATGTCTAGATGTTCCTCTCCCTGTTCTCTGACCAAAAATAAGATTTTCAAATATCTTTTTGATAATTAAGCTTGATCTCTTATCCTTTGCTTTTGACAGCTAACAGAATCAAGCGACCACTGTCCCCTTTTCTAAAAATACACAAAAACTTCTTATGAAGTTGTCTCAGTTTCTTTTTTTCTGGTCTAAAGGACCTACTTTTAAATGCTTTCTTCATAGAATAATGCTGTTAGGATGTTTTGAAACCATGCAAGACCTCCAAAGTGTCTTCATGCAAGTGTATCAAATTTTTTTAGCCCCAACCCCCACCCTAGATGGAAACTTATCAGCACCAAGCAAAGCATAACAGTCACTGTTCTATATACAGATGCTATACATTAATAGAGCCAAGCCAAAATGTGTGCCATTACTGACATTTAATCTTCTCAGTCAGTACTACTCTGCTATGTGGCTGCTTATCTAAGGATTCTATATTTTAATTTCATTCTTTCGTTCTGAAGTACAGAATTTTACAGAATAGTTTACTGATGATTTTGAAAACTGAAAAAAAAAAACAATCAAACAACAAAACCCACAAACTCCAACTTATTTTTAACCATGTCCTTCAAAGTACTCAAACATCCTGAAACTTGGTCTCCTCCACAGTATTATGTGCATGTAATATATTATCCAAATCATCACTGAAGCTGTTGTGTAAATATGAGGCCAAACAGAGACATCATCTGAAATACCCTCCTGAAGTCAACACTGAAAACCAGTTTTAAAACAGTTTTGAACTAATTCTGGTGAATACATCTAAACCATACTAGAATTACCTTTTCAAATACAAAAGTCTTGATGTTTGTCAAATAAGAATGCCACCAAAGGAAGATAAGCTCTTTCTTCTTACACATAAGTGTAATCCTCTGTTCCAGAACCCTTCCTCAGCATTAACTTGGACTAACAGGTCTTCGCCTCTTTGTTGGTATTAAGACCTAGAAGACTTCTAGGACTTCCCAATATAAATGTTAAAAGATAACTGTCAAAAGATTACTTAAGTTTGCTCCTAGCATGAAATCTCATTAACTGGTTTTAATTAGTTACCAGAAGTTCATGTCTTTAAATTCCATAGAAATGATGTGTCTTTTTTTATCTTCATGAAGTAGAAACATAAAATGTAATGCACAGCAAGAGCAAAAAAGTAACAACCCTACACATCCCATAGACCAAAACAAATCACAAACAAAAAAAATCATTTCCCAATGAATTATGAAGGAGAGTAACAACCCTTTTTATTGGCAACAATAGGCTTTAATTCTGTTAATTAGCATGGCAATTTGATACAGATACACTTAGCCAAGTTTTACAATACTGAACGATGTTGTAGTCTCTCATTAAACTTTAAAATTATAGGGAAGCTACAAGAAAAAATACCACAGCCCTTGCTTAAGACTTTAAAAACTCAGTAGAAGGCTGAGGCAATGGCAAAGACAAGCGCCGTTAAGGGACTGCATTTGATAATAAAGTTATTTTAGACACATTCATGTCTAACCTAAAAACACTGACAAAACAATGAAAGTGTACAGATACTCTGGCCAGCAGTAAGTTTTACACATCAGTGATGCAATATTAAACTATCTCCCTCTTTAAAAGGCACATTTCTTAAGATCATTGTAAAATTCAGCTTTTGTGGTTCATCGATACATGAAAATGTAGAAGCATTTAGTAAAATAATTATTTTACTGTGCTTGTGCTTTAACAACACAGCTGTATTGGAAGACTCCACCCCACAAAACATCAGCCCCACAATGCTATCGAGGTACAGGGCATAACCTGAAGATTAATGACTAACAAGTGGGAGATGACATTCTAGCAATGACTAATTCAAGTCAGCCATTAATTCAAAGAATATGTCCCGTGCTGAGGTTATTATTGCTGCTGCAGGCAAGATGAAGAGTGTTTAGAGAAACAGTAAATTATCAGTGGTGTACATAGGAGTTGAAACTGCAAGTTATTCCCAGACAATACCTTATATATTAACCAGTTTTTAGATCACTTCTCAAAACTGATAAGCAATATAACTAGTAAAATTTAGCATGAAGCCTGTATGCATGTTTTAGTTCTGAAACTAACAAACCTGGAATCTAAAAATCCAATTCACTCAATAAAAAAAAAAAAAATCTACATTGTAAGTACATCATAATATTTTTAACATTAATTGCTATTTCAAAAATCAAACAGGTCTTGCAAGGAGCGGCTCCTGTCCCATTAGTCAAACCCATCATTTGTACTCAAGTCCCGTGATTCCCCATGGTTTAAGACAAAGAAGTCATCTTTTTTCAAGCCATATCTTTCAAGTGCTTCGTTCAGTTTAACTGGAGGATCCATGTAATACTGGAAAAATAAGAATAAAATAATGGAAGAGACACCATTTGGTGTGCAGCATTTGAGGGAAAAGATAACAACAGTGCTCTAATGGTTTACAAGAAATGGTTTACATTTTAAACTATCGAGAAGGGAAGGGAGAGGATGCGTGTCAAAATGTTTGGTTTCATTTTCAGTTTATAAATGGTAAGAATGCTGATTTACAGTTACAAAGTAACACACAAAGCACAATCTGTCACCCAAAGTTCTGTCTTCAGTGTACTGAACTCCACGGTCCCTCAGAGCAGAAACATGGCAAGGAGAGGAGGAGGAAGAGGAAGAAAAGATGTTTGCAGCTCAGCAGATGGCACTTTCCCTCAGTCAGTACAACGAAGTTGTCAGCTTTGCTGCTGAAAAACTAGTGCCATTTTAGTGGTCCTTCATTATATTTGTCTTACATTTCAGAGAAGGCATCATCAGGGAGAAATCATCTGGTGTTTGCTTTTTGCTTTTAAATACATAGTGGCCTTTGTACCGTAGGCACTAGTGACAGCTTACTGGAAACATTGTGGCTAGAAAGTGCTATATCCAAGTTAAAACACGACATATCAGGTGAATGCCGATAATAGCATCAGGACTGAACTATAAGATAAAGTGGTGCAACTGAGGAAAAGACAAAGCTGAAAAACAGCTACCAGACATGGTGTATCAAAGTAGGTGTAGATACCTTCACAGGGAAAAAATGCAACAAAAGAGGAGTATCTGGGTAACATCCTTACTAGGACTGGGGACTTGGGTAGGCAGTGGTGGTTAAAAAAAAAAAAAAAGAAAGGCAACTCAGAATAACTCAGTTTTTCATATTCTTGTTGGTATTTATGAATAAACTATTGAAAATGCTATTCCATTTATTTACGAGATAGACATGATAAATAAATACTGTACTGACCCGCAGGCATGCAATACTCACTGTCTCAAAGCGGTGCGTCGCTGAATTCACTTTTACTATTGCATATGTGTCCCTACCTTTCCTGTTCCTCACCTCTGAGTTATCAGAAATCTTCCACATTTGTTTCAGTAACTTCGTACTTTCAAAGTAATCTTAACTGCAGAAATCTTATGTAATTGGTTATAGAATGCCAAGCGCTGTTTTCAACTACACTACACATAGTAACAACTTTTCACTTGTCCAAATTTTATATTTTAAGTACACATTTACAGATCCCTGTGTTAAACTGCATGAGCAAAGCTTCATTAATGACTATGTACTCAGGAAATTTACCTCATTTGCTAAAGCAAAGGTCCCCCAATGAATTGCTACAGACTTCTTTGCTTGAACATCAATATGGACTCTTACTGCTTCTTCAGGATCCACATGCTGGTATTTCATAAACCACCTAGTAAAACACAAAGTAAAATTTTGTGTCACCTTGTTCAGTGCAAGACTTCTTTACTTCCATTAGGTAAGCTGCAAAGAATAATAAAAAAAAAGCCCACCTAATAAAAAAAAAATATGGAGCATGAATGTCTGAACAACACAGAGAACACTCGAATTCCCCAGGCTGGAACATACCGACATAACTCCAAAACAGCAGCTCATCTGTCATTCCCCTTTTCAAACAGATTTTTTCTTATCTATATTTTTAATAGTATAAGGACATATTACTCATGCCTTGAGGCCTTAAGGCCATAGATTTAAATCCATCCCTGAAAGAATTTCGTGCTAGCGGCACACAGCAAAAAGTGTGTGCTTCAGAAGGCAGCCTAAGCAAACGGTGGTGAAGCAGAAGAGAGAACCTGGTAATTCTTGAAAAATACTGGATTTTTACTGCACTATTCAGATTCCTATCTTCCTTTCCAAGTCTATACTTGCTTTGCTTCCAGCATTATACAAGCACTGTCATCTAAAACGTTTAGATACACCATCATAAGTAGGATCATAGAATGGTTTGAGTTGGAAGCGACCTTAAAGATCATTTAGTTCCAATCCCACTCCCATGGGCAGGGACACTTCCCCCTAGACCAGGTTGTGCAAGGCCCCATCCAACCTGGTTTTGAACATCTGCAGTGTTGGGGCATGTACAGCCTTCCTGGGCAACCTGTTCCAGTGCCTCACCACCCTCACAGTGAGAAACTTCTTTCTAATTTTTAATCTAAATCTACCCTCTTCCAGTTTGAAGCCATTACCCCTCGTCCTATCACTAGAAGCCCTTGTAAAAAGTCCCTCCCCAGCTTGCTTGTAGGCCCCCCTTTCAGATACCGGAAGGCCACAAAGGGGTCTCCCCAAAGCCTTCTCATCTGCAGGCTGAACACCCCAATTCTGTCGGCCTGTTCTCATAAGGCTCATAGGAGGACAGAGGAGCTCTCTGATCATCTTTGTGGCCCTCCCCTGGACCTGGTCCATGTCGCTCTTCTACTGGGGAGTCCGCAGGATACAGATGTCTAAAGAAACAGATCTTTCACACTTTATAAAAGAGTCATCTTTATCTCCAGAGAGGCTGCAAAAACCACATAAAGCCTGAAGCAAGAGAAGAATGCTGCAAACTGCATGCAACTTAAACAGGTTAGAATAAGGGATGCTATTTCAGAAAAAAAAGTAAAAGCGCCACAAAGTAATACCAGATTTTTACTCAACATTTTTCTTGTAAGAAAGTAAACTGATTCATCCTTGCTGTGCTTAAGACTGAAGAAAGCTCTCCCCAAGACCACTGCACACACACAGGCAAGCATCCTAGACATTTCAGCTCCACCTTCCAATTGCCTTTTTTTTTTTCTTTCCATTCAGCAACATCCTTTTGCCTCAGCAATTTCCTTCTTTTGCCTCTATATTCTACTGAATGTTCTTAATAAAGCAGTTTTAACTTCTGAGTGTATTTCTTGTCATCAGCATATAATTTCATTTATGTTTTTTGATCAGACTTTAATTTTCATACCTTGGCTCATAAGCTCCAATGGGGATTGCTGCAAGATCAAAAGGTCCAAACCTTTTGCCTATCTGTTCAAAAGCAACACAATATCCAGTATCCCCTGCGAAGAAAAACCTATTCCAAGGTCCCAGGACAGACCAGCTGCCCCAAAGAACCTGGTTGTCATCTGTCACAGTCCTTTTGCACCAATGTTGAGAAGGGGTGAAGACAAAAGTTACTGCATCATGACCAGGGACACAGTTCTCTTCCCACCAATCCAGTTCAATCACATTCTCACAACCACATCTCTGCATCCAGTCCAAGAGCCCCAGCGGCACGAACCAGCGCAGCTCACTCCCAAAGCGCCCGTTCAAGCTTGTTACAGTGTTGTAGTCCAAATGATCGTAATGGGTGTGGCTGATCACGACGGCGTCGATTTTGGGGAGCTGCTCGACTGTGCAGGGAGGTCCCCGGAAGCGCTTGGGACCCAGCAGCTGAGTGGGGGAAGCTCGCTGGCTGAAGATTGGGTCAGTGAGAAATACGAGTTCATCCATTTCCACCATAACTGTGGCGTGTCCCAACCACGTGACCCGCATACCAGTTCCTGTCTTCCCAACTAGTTCCGGCTTTCGAATAAAGTAAGGTTTTAACATTGGAAGCTCTTTATCGAGTTCCTAGAAAAAAAGAATGTCACAGCCATGAGATTTCAGAAAGTACTTGGCCACAGAACAAAAACTGCACACAAGGCACAAGTCACTACAGTCAATATTTGCATTTTTCTTGTATTTTTAGGCAGAGAACTGCAACACAAAACAGATACCTTTTTCATAAGCATTTTCCCAGCTACTTCCCCTTTGCTGCAATCTTAAGGTTTTGTAATATTTTCAGTTCTCTGACAAGAGAAAGAAGAGAGAGCCTGAGAGTATCCCATCAGGCCAGAGTCTGAAAGCACTGCAGTGAAAGCACTGCAAGGCACTAACAGGATCCTGGAAAGGCTTTGCAATCACCTGGCCTTCCTGACCTGGGAAAGAGCCTGTGTGTACATAGACACAAAGAAGCTATGCTTCTCACAATTTTTTATTGAAGCTTTCGAGGTAATTAAATTTTAATTCTTACTGAATAAATTACTATACTGATCTCCCTGTATGTTCAGGATGCAGTTCCATGACTAAGTCAACCTAAATCCATACTCCTGTGTAACAAAGTTAAGGAAACCCTGCCCCACTTCCCTTTTTCTTCCTGCATGAATTCTTATGCAGTCCCCACTCAAGCCTGATCGGTCAAGAGAACAGACCCAATAGAACATTAATCCAGTGGAGGAAAACAGCTTTCAGCTCGATCAGCTTTCAAATTTGGTTGTGTAGCCTCAAGCTGGCACAAAGGAGGCTTTGGCTGAACATTACCTACTGAAACTCATCGTCCAACCACTGCTCATTCTCTCATTTTGAACTGGAGTTACATTCTTCACTGTAGTTTGGTTGAGATGCTTAGGCAGAAGTTTTATTTGGAATAAATTAGAATTTTCCTATTAAAAACACCTGAAAGCCTTCTCAGAGTTCCTGACCATCTCTAGTTCTGCCACAGTGTGGCTAAAGCTCTTCTCACAAAGAGTTCTGAACTTCTCACCCTGCTTAAGAAGAATTTTCCTATGTTAGTCATCGTCTACAGGCTCCTGACACTCTTCTCTCCCTGGTAGTCACAGATGTCCCAGCACTTCTGGTTCCTGATCAAGTTCTCCCTGCAGTGGTTGCTGCTCTCATTCTCTAGGTCTACGATAGTAGATTGGTGTTATCAGCGAGCTTATACAGCACTGACCTCCCGCTCCCTGAGAAGTCCAGCTGATGTTGTGACAGTTCAGGAGTCTAGGATTTCCTTTGCTAAAACAGTCCTGACAGCTTCAGGAAAGTTACTTTCTCCACAATATTTTATTCATTTGGATGGCATATGTTGGGAAAAAAAACAAAACATAGATACCTACACTCTCCTGCAATTCTACTCTAAGTATTAAAATATTCCTGAAACTGCTTTTTCTGAGAGCAAGGCACCTCTACCGAAAAAGTTTCATTACTGTCTCCAGGAACAAGAACTAGATAACCTTCAATAAAGCTGAACAGAAGGTTCGTACAATACAATAATTTTATTCATACAAGAACTAACAAATTACAAGTATTAGACTGAGACAAACTGTTGGATCCCCAAGAAAGAAGCATCACTTTTTCTCCATTTCATTCTACGTACATGGGAACTACACTGGAAGCAGAAATCTGAACCACAGAGAGTTTTACACTGTGACACTTCAATTAAAAAAAAGTAGATGATCCACAAAACATAATACTCAAAAATGGAAATTACAACAAACCACAAAATTCCATGTGATTAAGTCAGCAAATCAGATTATTTCAAATAAACTCAGATATGAAACTTAATAATTGTCATAATGCAAATATAGGTAAGTACATTTTTAATGGAAAATGTCATTTTTAGGTGGTTGTTTTTAGAGGCAGACTATGAATTATTCTGAGAACTCTAAGTGAATCCACTTTATATTTGCTGACAGATGACAAGTTTTTCTAAAGTCCACATCATGCAATATTAATAAACAATTCTGTTTAATGGGCAGATGTGAACAAAGAGTTTTTAACCGTGACTCAAAAAAATAGTGTACTAGTTTTGGCTGGGATAGAGTTACTTTTCTTCCTAGTAGCTCCTATGGTGCCATGGTTTGGATTTGTGCTGAAAATAGTGTTGATAACAGACTGAGGTTATTGATACTGTTGAACAGCGCTCATGAAGCACTAAAGCAAACAGGCTGGAGGCACATGAGAAGTTGGAAGGGGACCCAGCAGGGACAGCCAACCCCAACTAACCAAAGGGACATCCCATACCAAATGACGCGGTGCTCCCCACTAAAAAGCTGTGGAAAGGAGGAGGAGGGAGGGAGATGTTCGGAGTTACGGCATTTGGCTTCCCACGTGCCCGTAACATTTGATGGAGCCCTGCTTTCCTGGGCACGGCTGAACTCCTGCCTGCCCATGCAAAGGTGTGAACCAATTTCTTACTTTGCTTATTTTTGCCCTTCAATTCTCTCCTCCATCCCACTGCTGGGGAATGAGCAAGCGGCTGCGCAGGGATCAGCTGCCCAGCGGGGTGAAACACCACCCTGGCACTCGCAAGGGCTTGACAGGGATGTCGCTACGACCAGCACCATTAGTACTTCAAACAGTTGATTTAAAGGGAGAACTAATCACTAGAAAAGGCATTTGTAAAGGACACAGGGACAGGAAGACTGATAAATAAAAAGTAGCACAGTTTGAGCAACTGGCACCTGACCTATTTAAATGAAACTCTGTGAATAGAAGTTCAAGGCAAAGCAAGAGCACCAAGGCAGCGTACCCTGGAAAGCCCAGGCTCTGCAGGACAGCTACAGGTTGGTGACATACAGGCCTCTGACCCAAACTAAGGACTCCTCAGAGGACAAGATCAGAAATCAGGCATTGTGATCTATCATAGTGAATCACACAGGGAAACAGCCAAAGAAATTACTTCTCAGTGCATGGGGTTTGAGTTTGGGGTTGTTTGGTTTTTTTCTTTTTATTTTAAAAAGTACACTAAAATCCCCCAAATTACCTTTTAAAAAAATTAGGACTCAGAAGATATCAAACTGAAACACAGCTTCTATTGGCAGTATATTTCCTATGAAGTTCTTAAAGCTCATACAACAGGTTAAAACCAAATAATGAACAAAATACATAATTTTATGAAACTTTTATTTATATAATGTATACATATATACATTATACATATATAAATGTATATATTTGTATAAATGTACTATAGTACATTTAGTTCTCTGTCAGACTAACCAGAAACATCAATATTACAAGAATTGTAACAGATCTTTGAAATGTGATATGAATGTCAAGTCAGCTACCAACAGAAACAAAATGTGCCTTATCCTGTCTTATCTTCATCACTGGAATAATACAAAAATTCCTCCTGCTGTGCCCCTTCCCCCCTCCCACATTCTCCTTTCCTTCCTAATGCAAAGCAAGAAGAAACACATGACTGGCTTTGGTAAGACTAGCTAATTAACTGAGGATTTTTGGTGCTTAGTGCATACTAGAATACTGGATTTTACAGAAAGGAGAACAACCGAAATTGTTGATCCAACAACTAAAGATACTCCACCAGCACCGAAAAAAGTTATTAAAGCCTGCACTGAAAATGCAAGAAGTCTCTGCATTCTGAATAATGATACAGGCTTGTTGTGAAGGCCTGATTATAATACACATCCTGGATAATATCCCCTTTTTTTAGCATATGCAAAGCACTTGATACAGATAAACAGAACCTGCCCAGCATGGCAGGGTATCACTAGGACCACTCAATGTGGAAACTGAAGTATGAGCCTGCTCAAAAGGCATGTTATCTGGCAGTGATAAATAAAGTATGGAGCCCTTAGTCTGAATTTTGAACAAGCTCAGAAGTGCTTTACAGGTCGATTTAGGTGTGGGGCAAACATAAATGGAACAAGCATCAAAATGTCTGAGGACTCAAGAAGCGCATTTCACTGATCTCTATCTAGGTTTTTCTATCTCTGATTTACTTCACTGAGATTCTGAATAATTGCAGGCACTTAATTAAAAAAATTCATAAGCAAAGCAATAAAATTAGTCCAAAATTAATCCCAGCTGGGTCACAGAGACAGCTTTACAACTGGTACAGTGTAGATTTCTTTGTAATCATCCTTTATTGCAGGGATAATCTGTACATTAAAGGGGAGTGCTGCAGTTTTCCACTGCCATCAGAGAGCTGTGTATTCTGTACTTTGCAGCACACCTCTGCACTGCCTGCCAGGTGCTTCAGCCACTAACCAGGTTTCTGACTGGTGCCAGCAAGATACAAACCCTGTTGTACACTTAAGGGGAACAGGGCGACAGTCAAAGGCAACTGAAAATGCCAAGGCAAGAATTTTACACAAACGTGGCCAAAGTATAATGCAGCACACTGCCTAGAAAGCTGCAGATGCTGAGGCACAACCACTGTTACTACTAGAAGGTGCAGAGAATCTCTAGAAGCAGCACACCAAATTAAAAAGGGTAAATTGTTGGAAGGAATCCCGAGACCAATGTGAGTTTGCTGTGCTTCTTTCTGAAGTCAAATTATTATTATTACAGAACAATTACAACCAAGATTATTTCCCCCTTCAACACGTTCCGTGATACATATCCTTAAAGAAATCTCCAAACCTCTGACCACCATGTTTCATAAGTAACATGGCTTTCCTGTCCATAAAGCTGATCAGATTCTTTCCTTCACAGGTAATTCACAAAAGATAAAAATGAGAAGTGTAAACTCCTCATTAAATACTGACTGTAGGATTTATAGCTTATGCATGCTTTTTTGGCTGCTTAAAAGCATTATTAACACTTGTTTGTTCAAAAATACTTTGCTTGGTTGTGCACCCTTCAGCAGAGCTTTTCCAAAGTGCAGTCAACACAGAAAATACACTGAGAAGTAATCCCAGCTGTCATAACACTTCTTGTGGCCACAAAGATAACCCGGGACTTTCCAGTATCCATTACTCTTCATGAAGAAGCTTCTCTCAGAAGTTGCCTCCTCCTTTATATAAAATATGTGACAGAAGCAATACGCCAAGAACAAATAATGGTGTTTGCCAGTAAACTGGCACTGTACCTTTAGTATTTCAGTACAAATAGTTTTAACATAAGCAATTTTTCCTCCTGATGTACTGAAACAGAAAAACAGGTTTGCAAATACTTTCATAAGTAAATGACAGCAACTGTTTATTACATTTTCATGGAAAAGATGTAACATATGTAGTAAATGGAAGTCTTGGAAAAACAAAGTAAATTTTTTTTTAAATGAGATATGCCACAGCAATTTCATGCAGCATGAGTGATGTTAGCAATATGCATAAGGC
>NW_008596369.1:4172-11352 GCF_000691845.1 Merops nubicus | reverse complement strand
AAGAGTGTAACTGTAGTTTATGACTGAGCTAGGGGGCCATTTTTCTTGGGTTTGTAAATACAAACTGAAGTAAATAAGTCAAAGGTTGTGGAACTAACAGAAAGGACAAAAAAAATATAAAATAGGCAGTAACTATAAACTCATAATTTTTGAAAAGAACAAGGTGATAATAAAATCAGAAAAACAAAACTTAGAAGAGTCTCCAAAAGGTGCCTAAAAAAGTATTAGTTAGAAACTGTCCTACTTCCCTGATTGGAGCAGAGGTAAAAGCAGTCTACATCAAGAACAGAAAACATGCAAGTATTTACCTGCTTTGAGCATGGCACATTGCTGTTATTTTTTTCCATGAAGTACCATTTCAAAACATTTGGCAAAGTTGGCGATTTCCATGTTGGCCATGGGTTGACAAACCTGCCATCTTTGCCTCTCTTTGATTTAGTTACATCCTCTTCTAATCTGTAGTCCAGCCTGAAGCTTTTCCTGGAGCTCCTGGAAGAATCACTGTCCCTGGAACCTCGGTCCAAATTCTGACGTTTCTTCACTGCTTCTTTGGGGTACTGGTTACATGTAGTCAAAGTCTGCTCTTCATCCATTTTCTTATCCATATCTTCTTGATGAGAACTAAAATAAAATTTAAATTAATCAATCTTTCCTTGGCCTAACATCACTTAACATCACTGTTCATAAGACTGAACGTTCTCACACATTGGAAGTTAGCCTGATCTTATTTTATGGTCTACTGTATTTCTTCCTCAAACAAAAATACACTTTTAGAACAGTTGCTGTTACACAAAAGACTTGCAAAAACATGCTGTGGCAAGTAGACATGAAATGAACTCTTTGTAGTTCAGGCAGAATTTTACTCCCCGGTATGCACAGCTTCAGATACTATTATCTATGAACTGCAAGAGTGAGGGGGAAGGGATCCTTAATTTACACTTAGGAAGAATGGTAAGTTCCTCCTGAAGCTTTTGATGCTTGGTGCCTGAGGTTATACGATCCTGCAAACCTGTTCAAGAGACCTTGGAACTCTACAGTATGTTAGGATTTGCCTATATAGCGACCATTTTGTAGTAAGAGCAGCAGCCTCTTGTAGAATGAATAACACATTACTTCTACCCACACAAAGCACATACACACGGAAAAGTCAGAACACAAAAGACATTTGGTCCCATTTCCTATTTTGTCCAAACCAACAGAAAAGCTTACTGTAATAGCAGTAACTGTTCCAAAAGTTTTGATACACAAAAATATCAAAATGCAATTTTGATACATGTTTAACTGAACTGACTAGTGAAAGGACACCAAAAAAAAAAAAAATTGGAACATGTCAAATAAATCATGGCTGCAATGGGTGTTTTTAAAAAAAAATTTCACAATGGAATTAAGAAAATAACGGAGAAAATGTTATCTCTATAAAGCTGCAGTTCTGGCACATTTTTTTAGAAAACTATGAACTCAGTAGTTCAGAGCAGTACTGCAAACCACACTTACGTGTTGCAGAGTTTCAGAATATGGAGTCCTACCGACCGCGTCATATCCACGGCAGGAAAAACAAATATCCACATTTTATTATACAAGTTGCTGAAGCAATTCAGTTGAAGCTTAATGCTTCAGATTCTATATTAACTTTCACCATTTCCATTGAAAGCAAATATATTGTTCTGACAGTTTTGTTGTTTTGTTTGTTTGGGGGTTGTTTGTTTGTTGGTTGTTTTTGTTTGTTTGTTTGTTTTTAAATAACTTGCTGTTTTAAAGAGTGCACAACTTTCTGGTACATACCAAACTCTACCTGCTAAAAATTAGAAGATGACCAGACCTGCTGTGAACAGACAGCATGATATACTGCTTAGATGCAGAAGTAATAAGAAATTAATTAATAAGAAATTGTGAAGTTTGTCCTGTGGAAAACTCTATCTACTATTTTCATTAACTCAGGTCCTCAAACTTCAGCTGTATACTCGTGAGAAGCTCTTGGCTGATGTACCAAAGCTGGTTTACTCAAACATTTTCAGAAAAGAGAAGTAAAGCCCACAGTTTTCTTAGAAAGTGCATATGTCGCTGTGCTTCTTCTAAGTTCATAATTACGGGGAAGAAGAAATATATTGTCACTGCAATGTTACAGCTAAGGTTTTACACACATACAAGAAGTGTTATCAAATTGAACCCAAACACATTTATTGGTGGGGCTCCAACTACAAGTGCAGAGCCTGTCCCTGCTACTTCAGCAGCAACCAATAACTAAACAGAAAGCATGGTGCCAGCTACAAAGATAACTGATATATACTGTGAAATTTTCTTAACAAAATAACCATTATTTTGCCATACCTAAAGATAAAATATTAACAGATCAAAAGTCAGTTCTGCTAAAAAAGCGTGAACAATGTTCAGAAAACATTGCTGATAGAATTTTTGATAAGTAGTACCCTTGGTCATAATCTTTTTTTTTTTACTGTAATTGCTTTGTACTCTGATTTCCCCATAGTTTTACTAAAACCACTCTATGTATCTTCAATTTTGAAATAAGATGCATCATAATTTTAATTTAACTGTCGATACTCCCAGGCTTTTTTCTCCCTTCCACTAAACATTAACTGCAAACAGCCTTTACTGGAACAGCCACCCAATTCGCTCTATGTCTGCTTAAAATGGTATAGATTGTAACAAAAAGAATCTGTGCAGACAGGATACCCAAAAAACTGTAATAGATATTTTAACTGCTGCTTTAACTTAAAAGGGGTTTTGTAGATTTTTGGGGTTGTGGTGGGGGTTTTTGTTTTTTCATTCCTCAAAAAGCATTTTCAGTGCCAAGTCAGCTTATTAATTTAGCAAGGCATGCAGACAGCATAAAACAGCTACTCTTCTAGAAAGCATCATGAAAACGTATCACAAAAGTTTAATCAGATAGGTACTTAATTCCAGGAAATTCTTCTGTTAACATCTCAGATGTCTGATTTTTAAATATACATAACTACCGTAATTATTGTTCCTACAAGACATTTTATATTAGAGACCAGAGTGCCCAGGGTTTCATTTTTAAGATATTGTTTATCTATTCAGTAATCTCTAAAATAGGTGAGCTCTACTTCTGCTTACATTTTCATATAAAACTTTGATCTTATTCTGAAAGTATAAACCTCCAGGGGAAGTAGGGATCAACTATGCTGATTAAACAAAGACAACACCACAGCATTTAAGGCACTGCAGGTATCTGTCTGCCAACATACTTTCCACATGATGCACATACATTACTTTCATTAGTATTCCATAAGCAAGAGAAGGGATAAAAGACCTCAGTGCTCACAGGATACTTTAAACCCTTCTTACATGCATAAGAAAGCAACACACTTACCAACATCTACTAACTGACAAAGTATTCCTGATGAACTGTAGATCCCTTTTAAGTATCAATCTTACCAGCTCATTCCTGATTCATTTAAACTGGTAAAATATATCTTAGAATATTCACAGAACACAGTAAAACAAATATAATTTTTCTTTTTTAAAAAAGGCAGATAATTTCTTGAAAGCCAGCAATCATTAACTTAAAATAAAACTCAATCAGTTATTAGTCCAAGGAGATTCTTACCCTTTTACCAAAAGAAAGCCCCTAAAGACAAGATGATCCAGCAGGTGTATTTTAAAAATTAAAAAATACCCAATCAGAAATTAGGTGATTTTTCATACAGCTTTCCTGAATTCTTCCCCCACACACCCCAAATAACAGTTTGGCACTTTAAGAACATGTTTGTTAGATTGCTAAGGAAAGTATTAGCAATAGAGGCACCAAAATCACACTGGAAATAGAGTTGCATTCACTTGGGAAGACTCATGTCCTCAGTGAATATTTGTTATTGGAAGGTTCCACAAGAAATCTTCTATTTTCCATACTTATAAACAAAGAGGAAAACTACTATTCTACTTAAAAGCATTAAGAAATGGAACCTGTCCTTCATAGTGAGGTGACTTACCTCCAAACATGGGCAAGTGGATTGCCACCATCTGTAAGAGGGGCTCAAGGCAAGACAACACACCCACTCTCTCTGTGCTCAGAGACACTTCACTGCTTCAGGGGAATTCAGGAACAGAAATGGACCAAGGCATACAAACTACTAAAGAAGACCATCAGTCGTGCCAAGTCCACAAGGCCAGAAGGTACTCTAGACAGAGGGAAAGAACACCACTGTCCGACGAACAGGATGAAGCCTAACATCAATCAAAACGTGGAGCTCACATAACTGGTTTTCCAGCACCAAACACTAAGGGGCCCCCAGCAATCCACAACAAAAGAAAAAAGCTGTGGATCAGGAAGGACACAGCATGGAAAATCCCTGTCTTATGTTCCAGTAAACAGGCTTGCACCTGTAAACGGGACATGCCCCTAGGACAACAGGTTTGGGGTCAACTATTTCTTTTAGCATTGCTCATATAGCTGAAAACCTGGACACAAATATTTTGGCTTGGAGTATTTTGTTTATTTAAGAAAAATATTACAATGTTTACTTAAACGTTTAATGACTTTCTCTTTCTGTTCCAAAAGAAGGTTGAAAACAGGATACATTAACACTGCAAGAAGCTCTCCCACATAAAATTTTTTCTTTTTAATTGTTGGTTTGTGTTTGGTTTTGTTTTGGGTTTTTTTTGTTTATTTGTTTGTTTGTTGGGTATTTTTAAACACAGCAGAGCTGCAAGCAAAATGGTTTTAAATTAATTTGAAGAAGAAATGCATCAACATAAAACCTATTGTGTGAGTCTTCACCTTTTCCAGCCAGTCTCCTCTAACCTCCACTATTCCATAACTGAAATGGATGTAGTTCCCCCCCTAAGCACACAGCTGTGCACAGACATGCTACTAACCATGAAGTCTGCCAGAACAGATTTATCCTTCTTTTCTACACAGAAATGTGGTCCTATTTAACAAATCCACAAGCCAAAAAGTTTAACAAAGAGTTACTATGAAACTATGGTTTACCAGAACCCAACAATATCCACAAAACTTTACACTTATCTTGCAAACATTCCATAGCTTTCCAAATATCCTTTATTTTCTCTATTTCTGAAGCAAAAAGTTTGGTTCATTTCTAATTACTGTCCCTCTGTATAGACTACACCCAAAGGTGAACTGCACCACACATCACCTAAAAGAGACAGCACAATTCCTAGCAAACTCACAGCACTGTAGCCTTCTGGAAGCAAGAATCTGAACTTTCTGCAAGTCATATACTGCAACACAACTCACAAGTTTTCTTTCAACATACATATCTTTATAACTGCAAAAAGTACACTTGTTGGCTTGAAACTAAAAAAAATCCCAAACAAATAAACACACGCACAAAAAAAAGTCAAACAAAGAAAACCCATACATCAGAAAAGGTATTTGCAAACACTAGAGAGCATATAAGTAATTTTTTTTTTAAAAAAAAAAGGCTGCCTATCAAACTCAACTATCAAATGACTGCCAGCTAAGTTTTGGCTGTGCTTTTACTTTTCCTTCAGGTCTGAAATCATCTGCTTTAATTAATGAACAGTTTGAGACTGGAAAATTCTGAATG
This sequence comes from Merops nubicus, assembly GCF_000691845.1. Lineage (NCBI taxonomy): Eukaryota > Metazoa > Chordata > Aves > Coraciiformes > Meropidae > Merops > Merops nubicus. The sequence continues at coordinate 5,800 of NW_008596369.1, read as the reverse complement.
CATTTAAACTTCTACTTCAGGCCATTCATCATACCATCGTAGACTTAAGAAAACGAGAACCTGAGCTTTCTGCAAACCATATGCTGCTATGCAAGTTGAAAGTTTTCTTTCACTATACATGGTTTTTAATGATTGCAACAGCAATTATTCCAGATGCTCTGGGCCCCAGGCTGCCAGCCCAGTTCTTCTCTGTTCTCAGCACAGCTGTAAGTATCTCAGCTCTACAGTGATGTGCACTGTCCAAAAAGGACGAATAACTGAACTGAAAACAGGAACAGAAATAGCTCTCTGCATAAACCACCTCATAGAATTAGGATGAATCCTTTACCATTATCAGCTAGTTTTGAGGATCAACAATAAAACAAGGTGAGGATTTAGTTAGACATAACAAAGGAAGAAATAATTAGTTACAAATGAAACAAATGTGAAGCATCTACCCATGGTTGTCTGTTGTTAGGCATATTCTTACAACAGCTGTATTCCTTCAGCAGCCACCACCATGAGCCAACCCATTTCTGCCCTCATTACACCCCCAGTCTTGCCAAAACAAACGTGTGTCCACATGGAGAATTAGTTCAAGAAACTGATCTGGCTGATAGTCACTCCTTCCCTTCCCATCCCTAGGAGAAGTGCTGGATTTTCACCCCCATCACTGTGTAACCATGCAAGTGTTTATACCAACAAACCGGCTAGGACAAGGAAGGGTGAGAACAGGAATATACTACTATAAACAAAACCAACTTATACCAGCCCTGCTATAAAAAAAGTTATTAATTAAATACCCTCCATTTAGAATTCACTCGGTGTAGCTCAGCTACATACATCAAGTTAGGTTCAACAATTTCCCCTACCCTCAATATATTTCATTTTCAATCTATTTCCTATCCAAGGTTTTATTCATATTTAGTATTGACACTTCTTAAACTCCCTGGCTGCCCCCTCCCAGAGTGACATTTCTGATTATAACCAAGGAAATTCAACAGCTACCTACCACCCAAAAGGCCACCCACTCCTATTAGTACACATTTCAACCTCCAGTTTCCTGGCACTCATTAGGGGAACTAAACCAACAAAAGTTATTCATCGCCATTAGGAGTGCTTATCAGCTAAGCACTTCTACGCCTCTGGATACAAATGCAAATAGACTTTAGAGTCAGGTCCATTAGCAGTACCTGGAGCGAGCTATTTCTCAAGCTTGGGTTAAATCTGATCAGCTATGGGCACTCTATCAACGGTGTAAAGATGCTTCTTCCTGGAACTGTGACAATATGTAACTCTTTTCCCTTGCTTTACAGAAGCCCCAGCTGACTGCCTCTGCCCAATACCAGCACTTTACAGTCCCCAAATCTTTCTGAACTGTATCTAATATTATAGAAGTGCTCTGCTACATGCATATCCTCTTTAGGTTATGCTCCCTGGTATGACAGTAGCTGTCCACAGGGACCATGCGGATCACCAGAGATAACAGACTTTAGCCTAGATTATTTCCCCTTTCTACTCTAATCTTTTACTGCAGTCTTGAATAAAAGTATCCAAAAGGTGGCATGTGGCAACTGCATGAGCTATACTATCATTACGATTAAGCACAAGAGTTATCCTGTGCTGTTGCTGAAGCAGTCACCAGAGGA
>NW_008596369.1:0-4141 GCF_000691845.1 Merops nubicus | reverse complement strand
CCTACACCAGAACCTAAGTGCTTGCCTTTGCTCTCCCTAAACAACTAATTCCATATGACTACTTAATCTATAGGGAAGAATGCTGAAGGCACAAGATCTGGAATGGAAGTCCTGTACCTGTTCTGCAGGACTCGGGCTGACAATACACAGAAGCCAGGGCTGTGCCTTACAGCTGCACAATGGCATACAAGACAGCAAACGGATCACTGATCAGACACAGACAATCTTTTAAATTGCCAGAAACATAAAAGAAGATAGCATATGCACACAGCTGGGCAGATAAGCCATGGGTTCCAACAGCAATGACAGTCTCCACAGATGGCCCTTCACATCTGCACAGAATTTCAGTAAAGTTTGTCCAGAAGAGCAAACATGAAACTTGCACCAATCCAGCTACAGGATCCAGACCTCAGCTTCAGGGTTCTGGCACCAGCTCCACTCCTGTGGGTATTTATGCAAATGAGCAGGTCACTAGTTTCAGTTGGTCCACTGCGGGGACTACAGCTAATAGCAGAGGCAAACCTTTCCAGGGCAGGGCTTACTGTTACAACCAAACTTTACAGCTTAGAATTTATAAACACACTTCAGCCACCACCACCCATTAACTACCCCTGCATCTGGGGTGTAGTATTTTAAGTTATTATGCAATGTTGAAGCTGTCAGCCCAGGTTCTTCTTAACTAAAATGAAGTTTTAAAACATTACAAGCTCTCACTCTGTCCTGAGGATAAAGGTTTCCCATCTAACATCTTACGTCAATTATAGATGACTGAATATAAATAAGACTACACATAATGAAACTAAGGCTCCACTTGAACATACTATGGAAGAGATGTGACTTCCTTTGTAGCACATGGCCAGAGAGTCAAGGTAAGAACTATTTCTATAAAAGTGCATAAAAATCATGTTAAAACCTTGATGCATAGGATTCATGTGGCAGAGCAGGATCTGAAGCAGTTCATTTATAATCAACTCCAGCACTTTTATGTCTACAGCTGCACAATTGCCATCTCCACCTCATTTACTATGCCTTTTAATTTTCTGTTTCCTTTTTTCTCCATGCCAGAAAGGAGCAAACTCTTATGCAAACTTTCTCTAGACTCAAATCAAGAATAGACCTATAAAACCCCATAAAAGCTCAGTTGTCCAGGAAGTGCAGCAACGCCCAAGCACTAAACTGGTTCTTATTTTCAAGTTAACATGCAGTCATACATCTTACAGACATATTTAAACACTTGTCTATTTGAGTCTCTCTGTTCAGATCAAAGACCAAGTGCACAGTACCCAATGTCATATCTTTGCAATATAAAGGCATTTCCCTAAATCTACTTAGATTTCAACAGAAGCTCAACTTTTGCTTGTCCCAACACCATACTCCCTCTGCCTATGTATATATGCACATCCTATAGAAATATGGATTTTATAGAGCTATTTATAACATTTGACTTTAAATTTATTGAAATCCAAACAACTTCCAGGTTAGTTAAGAAAATTAGAAGTTTTTCTTTGTTGAAAATAATGCAATTGTATTTTTCTTGAATGCAACTGCTCAAAGACCATCTTTCACATGAGTTAAGGTAGAAGGTCATATATAAAAGTTTTGAAGCTCAAAAACTTCATACTAGAAAGCCAGAAAGCATGTGTGATACAGCACCCTTATGGTTCTTTAACTGACACCCAGGCACTGAAAGAAATCCCAAGTGGTAGAACACCAGACACAGCAAAACACAAATACCCAGCGAAACTGGCAATGTCACAACACTTTAACATTTTTCATGGCAACCCTTTTTCCTATATGTAAACAGCCTTCGACTCTATCCCCACAACTCTAGATTATGATGCCTCTTCATGTAGTCCAAATGAAATGCAAAGTGCTTTGTTAGTCAACAACAAATGTGTTAATATTAAAAGTTGTTTGGTTTGTGGGTGAGTTTTTTTCCCCCCTTGTGGAAGAGTCAAGGCATATTTCCAACACAAATATGAGCCATCCAACTAATTTTCAAGGCACCATCCTAACTATGTAGGTGTTTTAAGGAGACAAAACATTTCATTTAAACACACCTAAACAGACAAACATAAACAACTTGTTATTGCCACAATCTCATTATCGGAAAGAGCTGAACCTCACCGAAACCACCCCTCAATAACCAGGCCACAGCATGGGACATTTCTGCCTCAACAACCGAAACTATTTCCAAATATCACAAGCAACAAAACCTGAAATCTTATCACAAGCCTTACTCAGCACACAGCAGCACTACCAGCTCCAACCATGGCAAAAGGTCTTACAGAACAAAAATCTGGTGATATACATCTTGATGTACATTCCTTGCCAATTGACTTTCCACTCACACATTCTCTTATCAAACCTTGTTTTTCAATAGTAGGGATGCAGTGGCAATGAAGTGTTTTCATAGTGTCACCTGGCAACATCAAGTTCTCTCTGAACAGCTCTGGAAGGTTTATCTATGTGGGCACAGTTGTACTCTACTCAAAACTAAATCACCCCTTCTTTATACAGCTGATAAATAGTAAGGTATAACAGACAAGCCTTTAATAACATGTAACTTCTTTCCTAGGTTTTCAAAAAATATTCAAACCAAGTGCAACATCTGTCTTGCAGAGAAGTCCCTTTTTACTCAAAGCTTCATTTAAGCACAAGATGACCAAGTGATTTACCACGGAGCTGGCTCTGAGCATATTAGAAACAGGATCCTGATTACAGGGCTAGCTAGCCAGCATACTGCAACCTACATACTTACAGCAATCGACTGGAAAAATTAAAGTGAGACCAGAAAGGTATTCATAGGTGTGACAAAAAGGAAAAAAAAAAAAAAAAAAAATCATAGGTGTCACATATAAAGGCACTAATTAATATGGCAGCATTTCCATTTTTCTCACCACAGACAAAACAACTGCCTTTCCATTTGCAGAAAAGAACTTAAAAAGCTATTTCTGAATGGAGAAATAGCAGTTTTGGTTCGATATTGAGCTTATAAAGACTAAGGAAATAGCAGATTTCTGCTTAGGTAATTCCTCACTTATACACAGTTAATACAAATGAAGAAATAATAACGACGACGATAATAATAATGGATTCCTACCTTTTAAGAAAGACTGCAGATCTCTCTTGATTTGGGCTAAATGGAAGCCAAATTAACAGTTATTTATATTTGAACAATTTCACTGTCATCCCTTACTTCTTCTTCTCCTGAGTGTGTCTTCTTTACAGCAAGTGAATCAGACAGGGCTTTCCAATCTCCAGGTATTTAAAATTCCCATTATCTTTTTCTAACAGACATTTCAATTTCAGATAACTTTGGGCATTTCTAAAGCAACTGATGCAATAACTCTTGCATTAAACAGAAGAGTCTTATTTCTTCTTGTATTCCTGAAAGTTTTACCTATAAAATTTATCAGGCTTCTTACTTTATTAATTGATAAAGCTGCTACTGTGACTTAAACAATACATTACCGTTTTTCAAGGGTCTTTCCGCGGAAAACAGAAGTGATTTTCCTGCCAGTATCTTATTTGTTGTTATTACCTTAGTCGGTGTAGCTTGAAAAATAAAGCAAAAATACCTCTTAAGTACAAGTACTTTCCTTTAAAACTGAAAACTTTCTTCATAATCGCCTCTTAGCAAACAGAAGAGTAAGAAGTCATAAGCATCTCTAGAAAAACGCATTTCTGCAGCGGTTTACTACGAACTTAACTGCATGTCGTCAAGATGTTCGTCGAATACTTTCCCTAAATCCTTACTAGAGATAATTGCGGATCACTGAGATTATTTGACCGAACTAATTACATTAAAAGACTTTGTTAATATCTTCCACTTCGCACAGTAACATCGCAAGAAAAAACGCTGGCAATAAGCATCCGCTCGTGTCCGCTCTTGAGAGGGAAACACTGGCTAAACTCTCAATACTACGAAGCGTATTTTTTTAGACGCTTATATAACTCCTTTCTGCCCGAGCGCTACTGCAGCGTCATTTTACCGTCAATTTACGGGAAACGAAACGGCCGCGGCTGACAGGGCGGGGGGGGGAAAGCAAGACTCGTTCGCCAGCGCTTTCTCCCATCGGTGTGAGAGGATCTCCCCGTCCCAAGCGTTCCTGGAGCCGGCGCTACGCCGGGCAGGGGT
>NW_008596368.1:1182-3072 GCF_000691845.1 Merops nubicus | reverse complement strand
CTCCTCGGCCTGCGGAGGAGCTCTTTCCCCCCACCCAGCAGAAAGCAACCCCCCCACGCCCTGCTGCCGCCACGGCCCTTCAGAGACTGGAGTTCATCACTCTGTGGACAAAGTTAGTTCCCAGATGTTTGTGGAGGTGCTGGAATTAAGCTATGCTGTACTCAAAGAAGCCCCTGGAGGCCCGTCTGCCCCCCTCCACGCTTCTTTTCCTCCTTCGCTATGAGCTGTTCCTTTCGTTTCCATCATAGAATGCTTCCAATCTTTTTTTTTTTTTCTTTTGTGAATTTTTTTATTATAAGAAAATCTATTTGTATCTATCCTAACCCATTTTGGGGATATATTAAGCTATTTTTGTACATAAGAGAGAGAGATTTATAGAGGTTTTGTACAAATGGTTTAAAATGTGTATATCTTGATACGTTTTTTAATATGTAATGCTTATTACCTCTTTCATGTTTAGACTTGTAGTCGACGTTACCTTACAACTGCCATTTTTGTATGTGGTTTTGTAAAGGACTTGGATCTCCGCCAGATGTACTTTAGCACCAACGTGTCTTACTTTATAGAAACTTTGTTAATGTATTAATAATGTTATTAAACAATGTTCAAAGTGAACAAAGTTTATGCAGCTATTGTCCAAACGCAAAATGGTAGTTCCTTGTTTTTATATGCTACCTTTTGAAAAAAACAAACAAACAAACACAAACAAACAAACAGCCGCCCCATGCCACTGCCTTTTCTTACTGTTTTATTACAAGCTTACAAAGGTCCTGTAAAACCCTGTTTTATACAAACTAGTTTCGTAATAAAACTTTTTTTAATTAAAATGATCGGCTGCCTACTGCATGCAATTTTTTTTTTTCTCTCTGCCATTGACAACGATGAATGTAAGGACAAAATGTTGAATGATGTTACGCCGGAGCTAAATTGCGTATCAAGTGTTTGTATCTGATGGATGTAACATATATATCTTTATCTATCTCTATATAAATATGCAAAGATCTAGCGCTATCACCATTGTTTTCTTGCCCTTCTGTGTTGCAAATGTATATCCAAATCAAAAGGCGAGGAGATGATTAATGATTGTATTGTCCTTCCTGAAATCACTGCACAGTAAAGAATTCCCCCAAAAGCCCGTCCTGAAAAAGAGGGCGCTCCACCCCGCATTTCGGCGATGTGACCCTGTTCTCCCCGCCTCTGGCCCAACGGGGCAGAAAAATGCGAGGGAAGGCACAGCCGCCGCCACCGAAAACACGGGCTTCTCTGTTGCCTCTGCGAAGAGAGTGGCTGGATAAATAAAACCGTCGGGGCAAGACGGGAAGTGAGAGGCGAAGGGAGATAAAATTAAATAAATAAAGTAGTAGAAATGGGTGGCAGCTTAGAGACACTGGTCTTTCTAAGCTTGTTATTCTACCCAAATAGCGTGATCTGCCTGTAAAAGTACCCAATTACCAAGTCTCAAAAAGAAATTGGGCTCTCCCCCCACAACCTCTGCTTTTTTTTTTTTTTTTTTCCCTTTTTTTTTTTGGCTAGCCTCCTTGTTGTCAGTTAGCAAGGACGTGACCAGAATTCGCCGCCTTCTTTTCGCCTGACTCCTGCATCACTTGCAGATTCAGTTTGCGTGCACCAAGCCATGCGGAAAGCAAAGTGCAAAATGCATTTTACCAAAAAAAAAAAAAAAAATCAAAAAAACAACCCAACCAAAAAAGCCTACAAAGACGAGGGAGAGACAGCGTGTCGTACGGAGTTAAAAAAAAAAAATAAATCTAGCCCACTCCGCTACAAATATGCTGCCGAGTTGCGAGGGATGCGCTATTTTTTAAAAAGAGGAGGGAAAAACTTTGGTGGAGCACCCCGGAATCTTCCCTCTGGGTGCATGTATGCGTAATT
>NW_008596368.1:0-998 GCF_000691845.1 Merops nubicus | reverse complement strand
ACGGGGACGGGACACGCTGGGGTCACGAAATCCCTCATTACTTCAGTACAAACACTCATTGTTTTAACTGCTCGTGGAACTAATGTTTAGTTATGAAAATAATAACCGTTATATGCTTCCATCCGCTTTCCCTTTACAGCATCTCGCTTTTTATTTACCCACTCTTGCAAGTGTAAAGATAAGGTATGCAAAGAAAGTGTAGCGAGTAATTTATAGCTATGAATATAACATTAGGATAATGTTTCATTCTGTTACAAAGGAGAAATTTCTCTTCCTTGTGTAGACAGGTGTTCTTTTTTGCTCACTTCTGAATAGTAAATATCCAGACTCATTAAACTAAAGGCAAAGTTACGCTGTTGTTCGCTACAATGTATAAGACAGGCTCAGAAATTCACCACCTCCTCCCTCCCTTTTCCCCTCAGCCCCCTCCAGAAAGAAAGGAAGAAAGAAAGAAAGAAAACACACACACACAATTTTACTGAAGATAGGGAAAGGGCAAAGCAGGATTGGGGTAAATCTCATTACATCTGCTCTAATCGCTTAGCAACACAAAGCCTTTTCTTGTATTAGCGCGGAGAGCCTTTCAGCGCTGCCTGACAGACAGTATTCAGTTAGCATTAGTAAACTCCATAAATCAGGGAGTTCTTTGGGCGCAGTATAAGTTTTAGAGCTACTCGGAGCTGGGGGGGAGGGAGGGGTAAGCGGGAAGAAGCAGAGGAGTGGGGGGCAGATGGAGATTGCTGAGCCACGGGTTTATTAATTTATTTACCTATGTATTTATTTATCATAATGCTGGAAAAGTGTCTCTCCCCAAGTGTGTGTTCCCCCGCCCGCCTCCAAACCAAGACCCTCGTGTAGAGACGGGGAAGCACGGCGAAATTCCCAGCGCTGGCCTTCGCCCCCGCCCCCCGACGTGCGCGGCGGCCCGAGAGGTCCGCACCTGCGGAGCCGGCGGGAGAGCCAGGGGGTCCCTCCTCGCGGCGTGGGTTATCCCCTCG
>NW_008596367.1:0-1292 GCF_000691845.1 Merops nubicus | reverse complement strand
CCCGCCTGCAAGAGCCAGACCCATCATTGGGGATCCTGACTAAGGGCTCCAAGGAGACCTTAAAGTGACTTTCCTGGAATGAAAGGGGCCCACAGGAAAGCTAGAAGGCACTTTTTAGAAGGGGGTGTAGCAACAGGACAAGTGTGACACTTAAACTGGAAGGGGCCAGATTTGAATGAGATATTAGTCAGAAATTCTTCACTGCGAGGAAGGTGAGACAGTTGCCTGGAGAAGCTGTGGGTGCCCCACCCATGGAAGTGCTCAAGGTCAGGTTGGATGGGCTTTGAGCAACCTGCGCCAGTGGGAGGTGTCCCTGCCCAGGGCTGGGGGTTGGAACTGGATGGTCTTTCAGGTTCCTTCCAACCCAAACCAATCTATGACTCTAAGACTTCACCCCCACACTGGGAGCCCCCAGCCCATGCTCAGAGCCCAGGTCTGGCTAGCATTGGGGTCCCCAGTGCTGCTGTGAAGCCTCCAAGGGTCTGGGTGTCTCCCTCAAAGGAGACCCTCTCCCAGCACACAGGAACACCTGGATTCCTCTTACAAGTTCCTCCTCAGCACCATCCTGGCCACCCTTAGTGACTGCTGGGTGCTCCCTTCTGCCCCCTGCTGCAGCCACACTCCAGCCAGGGGGTCCCAGCAAAGGTGGAGTGTTCCCCTGGCCTGGTGGAAGCTGCGGCTGGCAGGCCTGTAGTGGTAACAGGAAGGATGAGCTGGTGCACCCCAATAATGCAATCACGGCCAGGCCAGCACCAAACGGGTTTGTGGCAAGCCAGGGACGTTTCTCCCTCGCTGCACACAGACTTTGGGAGAGCTCATTTCAAAGCTCACCTCAAAGCAGCAGTAAAGCTTTTTTTTTTTAAATAATCCTCTATAAATTTGGCAGTATCTGAAGATACTTGTTGAGAAAGAAACCAAAAACCCCAAAATGTTCAAGTGAGTGTGCTTTGGAAAAAAGGAAAACCCAAACGCCACCATGGCCATACGCACACCAACCACCAACCCTGGGCTGCAGCTGGATGCGATCTGGAGGGGGGATGCAGCTCCAGGCGGCTGGGGTGGCATTTGCCATGTTAATTTAAAATGTTATTTTTTAATAATGGTCAGCAAAACAGTCAATCTTTCAGTCCCCTATTCTTTCACATAAATTACTAACTTTATAAATTTTTTCTATTCTACGTTAGTTAACTTGTATCAGGGGAGTGGGCTGAAGTTGCACCGAGGGAGGTTTCGATTCGATCTTAGGCAGAATTTGTTTCCGGCAGGAGTGGTGAGTCATTGGCCCAGGCTGC
>NW_008596366.1:0-471 GCF_000691845.1 Merops nubicus | reverse complement strand
TTAATTGTTCTGGATCTCCAGACTTGTTTCATTTATGTCAAGCACTTCTGCAGCCCTCAGCTCAAATGAGTTTTCCTCTGAAATGAGTGTATCAGCCAAGCTGCCTTTCATTCCACGTAGCACTCCAGTTGTGAGGGCAGGAGCTGTGCTTCATTCCACCAGCTGGCTGAGAGGTTCAGGCACTCCCCTCATCCCTGCAACAGTTTTCCTTTCAAGACATACTAGAAAACATCTTACACAACTCTACACACTTTCCCCCAGATTCTGAATGCTCTCAACACCTGCTCGCTTCATCTGTATCAAATATCTTAGACTAAATTATAAAGAAAATCTCAAATAAGTTCTTCTGGATCTCTTTTTTCTATTACTTTGAGTAATGGCCTTATAATAATGTTGCTTATAAAAACACATCAGAATCACATCTAGTGAAAAAAAATAAACCTTACTTTATATGCAGCTAGAATTATTTAC
>NW_008596365.1:0-1181 GCF_000691845.1 Merops nubicus | reverse complement strand
GAGGGGGGAAAACCGCAGTAGCACTTGGTCCTTGATATATTTGCTTACTGAGCCGTTTTTAAAATCCAGAAGTTATTGTGTTCTTCTTCCTGATGAAGGAGGAGATTGCTCCCTCTTGTTTAGGACAATTTTTTTGCAAATTGGCAGCCCAGATGGAAAGTGTTCGTTTCTTGAGACGTCAGTTCTCTGTGCAGTTATTTCTCTGTATCTCTTGTTTCTTCATCCATCTTTAGTGTCACTTTCCCCTTTCCTTACTGCTCTTGATCTCTTTTTTATAGACAAGTGTTGAATAGCAACTCGGCAGAAAATAAAAAATAATATTCTATGATTCTATGTATAATAATAATTTAAAAAAAAAAATTTAAAAAGGGTCCTTGTAGGTCTATGCCTCGTAGATCCCGTTGCCCGCACACTAAAGGGAAGAATTTGTTCTCTCAGCAACGAACTGCAATATTTCTTGTGTTTGCCTCTTTCAAAAAGAGGTGTCTTCCCTTTCTGAGAGGGTATCCGCGACCACACGGGAGTACACAAATATTTTGTAAATAAGTACCAATTCTTCTTTACACATTCATCTCTGAATAAAGGAGAGCTCCTTTCGAGTCCCTCTGGCTGGCTAATTCACTCCTCAAGTGTAAATACGTACAATCTGTAAACGTCTTAAATTTGTCTGGACTATTATAAGGGAAATCACCCGTCAATGCCCGTTAAGTTCCCTTTGTTTCCAGTACCGCTGGTTCTCCACGGGAGGGTCTGACTCTCAGGGTTAGCATTTCCCAGACGTTTTTCTGTTGTTGTCCTTCTACCCCTCTGTTAGACACGACTGTTACAGAAATCCGTGGTGAGGATTGTGCTTTTGGGGGAATGGAGAACGGCTGGTTGTACTCTGCACGGCACATAACGAAAATTAATTTAACTACAAAGATGTCTATTATCAAGTCACTTTTATCCTACGGTAGAAAATGCAACCATGGCTAAAGAGAAGAACGGCTAAAAAAGCCAGTTCAGGAAACCACCATCCTGCCTGTGAGAGAGGTTCCTCATCGCTGCTCGTTTCGCTTGGTCGGGAGGTGGGGAATTTGTGTCTGCACGACCTCTTTTAATGTGCAGACAAGATGAGGAAACATGTCAGTGAAGCACGACTGCTACGACAGGGAGTGGAGCTGGCGGTGCAGATTGTGCTT
>NW_008596364.1:0-358 GCF_000691845.1 Merops nubicus | reverse complement strand
TTGTTAATGAGCCAACTAATTAGGTCCAGTGAGCCCTAACTAATGATGTTTCTCATTAATTAACCAACTAATGAGCACAACAAACCCCTAATGAACAAGAACCCTCATTAACAACCCCACTAATTAGTCCCAGAACCCCCTAATTAACAAGAACCCTCATTAACAACCCCACTAATTAGTCCCAGAACCCCCTAATGAACAAACCTCGACACTCCTTCCATCCAACCCTTTTAATTAACACTAATTAGGAGGGGGAGGGGCGGGGCTACAACCGGAAGTGGCGTGTCCAAAAGTTGGGTGGGGGAGGGGCAGCGTCGGCGGCTCCATTTTGGGGCCTTTTGAGCCCAAAATCACCCCT
>NW_008596363.1:9349-10730 GCF_000691845.1 Merops nubicus | reverse complement strand
GCCTCCACCACCTTCTCGCTGCTCTGCTGCTGCTTCTCCAGCTCCAGCTTCATGATGGTGTGGATGAAGTGGGTCTGCACACGGGCCTGGTTGAACTCGATCCTGCCCTCGGTGTTGCCGCAGCCGTCCTTGGTGCAGCCACAGGGGAAGGAGGTGTGATCCATCTGGCACGGGGAGAAGCAGAGGCAGAGGGTTAGGACCGAACCCAGCAATGCAAACCCAAAACCACCCACGACTCATCCACCCTGAGAAACCAAGTAACAGCTGAGGGGTTTAAAAGCAGACTAAGGAACCAATATAATAAAAATCACCCTGCTCTTTTGAAGCATTGTCATTAAAAAGTTGGATTTCACTAAATGGCCGAACCCAGAAAGGTTCCAAAATCCATCAGTGCTCCAGCAGTGCTCCCAGGTGGCCAAGAAGGCCAGGACCATCCTGGGTTGACGAGGCAGTGCTGGGTTAACGGCTGGACTTGATGATCTTAAAGGTCTTTTCCAACCTAAACAATTTTATGATTCTATGATCCTGTGAAAAAAAGCAGAATATGACTCCGAAAGGAGACGTAAGGGGGCAAACATGAATTTTTATATATTGCATCATGATATTTAATCCCCAATCCATATCATGAGCTTCTGCCCCTCACTGAGCCAAGGCCAAATTGCTCAACAGGCATCTGTGGCACCTTTATGTCCCTGTCAGCAGCAGCCACTAGAGGGGGGCTGCGACACACACATGGAGCACCCATCTGCCTGCCCGTGTGCCCCCACCCTGCACCACCCTCAGCCTGCAAGCATGGCATGGAGGGAGTCAGCAGCACCCACAACAGGGAGCATGGCTCCCCAAACACAGCTGGGAAGGCACTCACAAAAATACAACGAAAAATATAATAAACTCATCAAATATAAAGGGACTGTCCCACTTTGGAGGTGGTCTGCACAGCTAGCTGGGGGCTGATGCTCAGCTGACACTCCCACGTTCTCCTGAGCGTGCCAGGAGTTGTGACACACCCCAAAGGAAAACAAAAATAAAACAAAACAGGGAGGAGGAGAAATGGCAGCCTGGCATGAGGAGCAAGAAGCTTTTGGTTGCCAAGTTATTCCCACGTGGTGGAGAGTTGAGTTTCGCAGGGATGGACAAGGTGCTGTGAGCTCAGCAGCGGGACAGGGACGGCTCCACGTGTGACTCCAGGAGCAGATGCTTCCAAGCAGCATCTGCCTGGCAGCCTGGGGAGCATCTCATCTCCGAGAGCTCTTCTCGCCAGCGCCGGTGGGAACAGAAGCACTTTACAAGCTGCCTTAACTGGGAACTGCTTGCTCACAACTCCCCCCGCGGGCCGAGGCGAGGGCAGTACCTGACACTTGATGCCTGCCAAGCTGCAGCT
>NW_008596363.1:2233-9318 GCF_000691845.1 Merops nubicus | reverse complement strand
TTGAGCCCTGCCAACCTGCAGCTGCAGGTCTCGGGGTCGCAGACCTCCCGGCAGTCGCAGCCGCAGTCCTCCCGGGACAGGCGGATGTTGTGCAGCTCCCGCTTCTCCTCCTTGTCGATCTTCTTCACCCCCACGGCCTTCAGCAGCGCCCGCCTCTTCTTGGCGGGGTAGGGCTGGAGGAAGAAGCCGTCCTCCAGGTCCATGTTGCTGACGTCGATGTCGTCGTCGGAGATGTCCTCGATGGTGAGCTGGTTGGCCTCCTCCGACTCCTTTGTGCCGTTCATGGTCAGCTAAGGGCAAAAATTGGGCAAAGCATTAGGGACTTGTTGGGGGTCACAGAGCCATTGGCACCCCCAGGTCAGGAGCAGGAAGAAAGATCTGCCCCTTGTGGCACCTGGCCACAAGACCAACATCTGTGTCAGAACCTCCAAAGACCTGACAGACATCTGATGTTGAGTTCAGTGCTTTTTCCATTGCCTTTCAAAGCTTGAGAACTGAGCTGAAAATCCCACACCAGAGTCTGTGATTTTTGGAGACCCAAAGAGGGGTAAGAACCAATGCCCCCAGGTCACAGAGAGGTTCCTACTAAAAATTGGCCAATTAACTAACGACATCCACCAGCCCCATGCTCCTACTCACTTTCCATTTCAACGCTTCCAACTTCTCCTCTTTTAATTTCTCTTCAAGTTTCTTCCGACGAACATTTTCCTGCTCCTTGGAAAACTCTGCTAGTGTGAACTGCCGGGAGGAGCTGTGCTTGCTCACCATCCCCAGGGTACAGCCCCCACGACTAGGCACGCTCGTGAAGCCCTGGCAGCGTGGGAAGTAAAACACAGTGACCCGGTCAAACTCCACATTGTTCTTCTTTAGCCGCTTGGATTTCTTCAGGATAGACGTGGCTAAAAATGGGGGAAGAAAACAACAAAAAAAAAGCAGAAAGTCAGTACTGCCACCCTGCAGACAAGGTGGATATACTACAAACAGGCTGTAAATGTTACAAACAGGCAGGACTTGCAGTTGCTCTCTCAACAGGGACATGACAGGACAAGGTTACAACATCACTTGATGGTTTCTGGCATTCTAGGATCTAACACTTCAAAGGTGGGATGGGAATGGAGAATAAATTAAGGCAAGTCCTGATGCATCGGTGTCACTGATCAGATTCACCCTAAAACACGGCTGCTGCTTCTCCTTTCTGCTTGACTTCCCCCAAGAAACATGTATTTGCTTATTCTCCCCGTGCAGCAGAGCATAACGAACACGCAACAAACCGTCCTGCAGGCCTGTCCTGCTCTAAACCCACACACCCTGCCCCACGCTCAGGAGCTCCCGGGATGCTGGAGCACCGACACTCCAGTGTGGCTCCAGTTTCTGTGGCAGGGCAGCACAGAGCCAAAACGGCTGGTCTTCTGGTACTTCCTTCCACCATCCACTGGGAGGAACTATGAATCTATAGCTTATTCTCCAGAGACTCATTCGAGAGCAGCTGCAAAGATGTTAATCTTTATGCAGGTGATCCCCGGGTAAACATGGCGATACATGACTCTGGTTTATCTCAAACTGCTGAAACGTGCTAGACACCGTTTAAAGCGGAGCCTCTCCAGAGATACCTGGTTCTGCACATCTGCACGTGCAAACGTGGCAGATGGAGGTGGATTAATTAAGCAGGGTGGTTTCAGAGTCAGTGAGTTTCCACGAGCGCAGCGGGCCACGGAAAGTGAAGCGAAACGCAGCGGTACTGGGTTACAGAGCTGCTTTTTCTGCTGCATGAGCCCGGCAGGGATGAGAGTCAGCTACACACAAATTCAACAGTGGGTTTTTTTGCTCCCATCCTCTCCTTGTGCAGGGACGTCTTGGTTGCCACCATGGAAAATATGGGGGAAAAACAACCCAGAAAGGATGGGTGACTCCTGCAGAGCAGAGATCCCGCTCTTTGGATGGCAGAGTCACAGGCAGCTCTACTGCAGGGAGCCAACCAAAAAAGGACTGCTGAAAAACAGAGGGGCTCGGCTGGTTTGGCTGGCCCTGAAGGCTGGGAAAGTGCAAGACCGGACAGTTAGTTGCACCCACGTTTCACAAGTTTCACTTGCCAAAATATAGCACTTCAGTTTCATATGGAAAAAAAAAAAGCAAGCGTTCCCCCAGCTGCATCAGCAGCTTCTGCTAAATAGCTGAGGGCTTCACACTGGGCTCTGCAGTCGCTTTGATGGTATCTTTGCACTGGGGTTGCATTTTCATAATAACCTTGACTCAATCTTCTAAAACATTAGCTCTTTATCAAAAGGCGAGTTAACCACCGTGATCATCTATCGGCTGAGCTGCTGCACTTTGGCATTTGCCTCTCTCTCCCCACACCCCTCCTCTGAAATTGTTTTCCCATTCCTGACCCTTTTCCAATTGAGCCAGAGAATACAAAAAGTTCATTGTTTTGTCACAAAACCTGGGAAGACAAGCAAGAATGAGACTCTTTATTATTACAAGACTTCTAAAGCCTTTTCAGAGCACGGCGTGTTTGTGTATGTCTGCTAAGTGGACCTTGACTGCTACATACAGTGGGTGTTCAGTATAATTTACTAGGTTGGACTATTTCTCCTCTGTGAAGATGTTCCCCTATTGTATGTTTTATTTTTCCCTTCATGTGACAGATAAAGGATTTTACAACCTTGCCTTCTGTGTGTTTTCCTAAAAGCTCTCAAAACTGATATTACTGGGAAAACAAAACAGCATTTATCTGTGCTAACAGCAGAGGCAATGTCAAACGTGTCGTGTTCTTTGGCAAAGTACCCAACTTACGTAGGAAACGAGTTCTGAAATTGTAATTATGCTACTGGTTAATCATTCTTAAAAACCAGCGTTATGGGCCTTTGCTGTCTGTTTAGTTTTTGCCAATGGAATAGGTTGACAGGGGATTGAGGGATTGTGGGATGGTCCTACAGCACTGGATTGGAGGCACCCACGTGCCTCTGCACACCTTGGTCCTTGGGCTTCTATTCCCAGAAATTCAGACTTTGGCAAAAACGTTATAAAGGAATGATAAATGCTGGGAGGAAGGGCTGAGGAAGACTACCCTGAGGTGTGGGCTCATTATAGAAACCAGATAGATTAGTGTAACAATGGGGAGCTGACATTATGGCTGCTTCCACCTGTACAGGTGGGCTCCAAGGGGGTCTCTCTGCATGGTAACGACCCACCACCAGGCTACAAAAACCAGTGCAGAGGCCAGGAGAGGGGCTGTTGGGGTACTCACGGGTGAAGCCGGGCGTTAAGGCAGAGCAGGGCTTGGGCTCTCCACGGGAGCTCTCCTCGTCCGACTCCCAGCCCGAGGATGCCGAGGAGGAGAGTGGGGAGCAGGAGGAGGAGGAGCAGTAGGTACTGTCATCCCCCAGCTCTTCGTACTTCCTTTTCAATACTCCACTCATGGTGCCGACGTATTTTTCATATAACTGGAAAACAAAGGAGAAAAGCAGCATAAAGCACGGGAAATAGTGGCAGCTTCTGGCGATGAGCAGGATGGCTTCAACCCCCAGCAAGGCTTCTCCTCCAGGCCCACCTGGCCACGGTGGGTATAACTCCCAAAAAGTGCTCCCCCAAAACACCACACCTTACTACCCTCGCTGTGCACACCTGCTGAATTTCTCTCCCGCTTTATGACCCTGCAGAAGAACTTACTGCAGGCAAGAAACTGTCCGGAAAGCAATCCAATCAACACAAATGTTATCAAACAATAAGTATTACATTTTGCTTACTAATTCTTCTGCGTTAACTCCTTCCCCAGATCTCTTTCTATGCAGTTACAGCTTTAACGTCTTGCTAATTACAAAAATAAGCCAGTTTGCAGAGAACAATCTGTTGGCATGATTTACTCGCTACAGCCCCCCGGGGAAACAGACTTATTAAATGAAGCACTGAAATACAAATATATCAACTGTGAAGAACAGCCCTTCTCCTCACGGTGCCTTTCATAGTCAGTCCCCCATTCAATAAGCTATTCTTGTTTAGGCTGGGTTATGTATCAAGCATAGTAGCAATTAAAAACAACGCAGCTAATTAAAAACAAAGGAGCTCTGTATTTGCCTAGATTCCTAAATCTCCTGCATGCATTTCCCCTGTTCATCTTAAAAGAAAAAAAAAAAAGAACCAAAAAAATGACTTGGGTGCATCTTCTAACCTTTGCTTTCGGAAAGTTTGTGGTTTTTTTGTCTCCTGACATTGCACAAAAGCTACACCCTTTGCTTACAACAAGCTAATGCATATCAGAGATCACCTCATGTGGGATGCTCTTGCAAAGACAATGGACTGTTTCTCCTTTTAGATGCTGGCAACACCACACTAGATGCCCCTGCTTCTGTAGAAGTCACTGCCACCTTATTTTGAAACCAGTGAGCCATACCCAAAGCTGAGAAGCAGGCTGCTGCCAGAGGAGTGCCTTGCTTTGACCCCACCCTACTGGGCTTTAAGGCAAAACCACGGTGGGAGAGACGCAGCGTCAGCCCAGAATCTCCCTCCAGCAGGGAGGGGAGAGCCTCAGCTTCATGAGCTTCAATTAAAACCAGAGGTAATACACAAAGCCTAAAGCATCCCTAACATTTGGACAGACACATCCAGCCCCAGGATGGTGAAAGTGCAGATACCAGCATGCCAGACACTGGGGATGGGGACCCACCAGCTGAGACTCCTCCAGCAGCTAAATTTGTTCTTCGTAACCGTAGCACTTTCTCACCCTCTTTTGCATGTCTGAAGTTAATTTAAGTTTCTGAAAAAGGAAAAAAAACCACTAAACCCACCCTCCTGACAGCCCTGAGCAAGCAACACAGAACTACACTGCCTCCAAAACCTCCAAACGATGGGATTTTCAGTGTCTCGATGGTGGGGGCACACGCGGTGCCTTCAAAGCCTTGCACCAACCCTCCTTAATTATGATTACCAATAGCTTCCCAGGAGACAACAGTCCCCTAAAAGGTCAAAAAAATCCCTGGATGAAGCAGTTTCTCAGCCAGAAGAAGTTAATCATTCACTGCAGTGCACACCTATGAAGGCTGGGGAGTGGTGATCCCCTTCATCCCTCCTCCTCCTCCTCGGCAGCCCCAGAGTTGCAGGTGGTTTGGCCACGGAGGGGCTGTTGGTTTTTTGGCCTTAATCCAAAACAGATGGGGAGAAGGTGGATTTGGCCACCCTCCAGCCCCAGCAGCACATGTCCTACCTGACACCTGGATTAACCCCTTTCCTGCCTGCACCCCAGCAAAGCAGAGCTCACAGGCAGCCACAATGCCCAAACAAGGTACCTGGCTGCATTTACACACCTTTCATTGTTATTATTCATTTATTTTTGTGCCTTCTGTTCTTGTCTCACATTTGCTTTAAGAAAAAAACAAGAGTAAAGAAACCCTCCAAATCCATGGCAGGGGTCTGAATCAAAGCCTGGGCTGCAGGCAGAGGTTTCCTTATCCCAGCTGATCCTATTGTCCACCTGGAGTAACCAAAAACTTTTAAAAAAAATCCCACGTGGCTTGAAAGAACATCAGTTTATGCCACAGAGCAACCACTTGCTGCTCCAAAGGACACCTCCAATGTTGCTGGTGAAGGATGCCACTGTCTAGCCACGGATGGGAGAAAACAGCTCCCTGAAAACCCTGTAGGACACATGTCCAATGCAAACGTCCTCAGAGATGTGATGCTGACCACATCCAAGCCTCGTGGGAGACACCGGAGGGTGGTGGAGCAGCCAAGATCACACCACTCAAACAGGGAAAACTCCCAGGTCTGGACCAAAAGATAAAAACCAACCCACCCGTGCCCTCTGTTCCTGCTGGGATTCACCTGGTCTGCAGGACTCCTGGCAAAGCACGGAGGTGGACGTGGTGATGCTGCAGAGCAGTGCAGCCCCAGTGCTCAGGTCACCTGCAAACCCAACAACACCCATCACGAGCCACATCACCTCCCCCAGAACCACACAGGAAGAAAAAACGAAGCATTTTCCTCAAGTGAGCCAACTGAAGTAACACAGCCACCAAGCTGGAGCCAAGGCAAGCTGGGTGTAAGACAGTGCCATTTTATTGTATTTTTGTTTTCAATACTATCACTGCTGATTAGCCACGTCTGGCAGGATGAAGGGAGGTGTGTACATCTTCCACCTACCAGAATAAGCCCAAAGGAAAAGAATAGAAAGAAAAAAACATAACCATCTTTGGCATGCTTACTCAAAACACCCATTGTTTTGGTAATGTAAAGTAGATGTCGTGCAAACAGGTTTCTCAATAAATGGGAAAAAGCTCCTGAACCTGTTGCCCACCCACCAAAACACATTTATTCCCCCACCCCACCCCCCCCAAAGCCTTCCCCCTCTTTGTTGATTTATGGCTGTGACATTTTCCAGGTGAAGTTTTCAAATCCTTGTCAGGAGCTATAGGGAATGTAGTGAGGCTGTACCCATCGGTGTCTACTGGTATCCACCCCAAAATAACCTTCCAGGCAGAGGTTTCGCTGCCAAGGCAATGACAACCCTCTCCTCTCCTCCTTGCCCCGGCACCTGGGAGCAGAATTCACAGCAGCAATTTGGATGTTGCCCTGAAAGCCATGTCACCAAAACTGCTGGCCACTCAGCCAGAAAACCCCAGGGGCCAATTCAGACAGGGCGAGCATATTTTAATTGCAGTCATTCTAAAAGTAATCTCAAATCCATGTTGATGTCTTACAAAGATGTCACAGCAATGTGCACAGCAGCCTAACAAAATATATATATACATACATATATCTGTATCTCTGTGCTTGCCATTGCAAATCTCTGCAGGCACCACAGAGAGCAGGATTTTACCACCTTCTCTTTCTCTTATTTTTTTTTTTCTTTACATAACCTGAAATAAAATAATCCTATCTTCCTTTTAGTTGCCAAAAAAGACATTCTGTTCTTGGCTAAGACTTCTTACTCATCTATTTTACTGAAAACAGCTTTTGGAACAAGTACATAATGCAATGGATCAAACCCGCAGGAATTCCTCTCTGGCACCAGAACTCCCACTATCCTGGGAATACTTTCTAACAAATATTTAGCCCAGATGTGCATTCCTTTCTTTTGCTCTCCCTCCTTT
>NW_008596363.1:605-2215 GCF_000691845.1 Merops nubicus | reverse complement strand
CATTAAAGTTTGGGGGGGTGGGTGGGTGTATGGGGGGTGGCTGTCTACTTGGGGGGAAGGGAATTGAATCTGCAAAGTCCCATTCCTGGCGCTCAGCAAGTCGCAGGGTAAAGCCCTAATACACTGGAATGTGAGGAATTAATGTTTTAACTATCCTCCTCTTGGACGACGTCTCAACAGTAAATATTTCGAGTAATTTAGATTTAAGAAGGTTTGGCATTTGTTTAGCCAAGCGCAGAGGAAGGCAACTAAAACCTCCACCAGTGTCCAGTGAGTCTATTTATAAGAGACTGCACAAAGAGGCATCATGGCTTTGTGCAGAAGTCCACAGAGATGTCTCAGCTTTACATTTTGGGGCTGTATGTGTGCTTTGCATGGGGCAGTGCAAGGCAAAGGAAACTTCTCCCGGAAAATCCAGTGTCTGCTTGTGCCATAACTCCCATGGTATTGCAGGAGAACACAAGGATATTTTAAATTTTGGTGCTTCTAATGGTGGAGCATCCTGCAGAATGCAATGATCCCAAATCTGTGCATAAGCTATTGAAAGTCAACTTTCTTCTGCAAATAATCTGGGTAAGACAAACAAACCCCAAACCTCAGTGCAAGGCACTAAAAGTCTTTTAGTTTCCAATGACTTTCTGAGCCTGTTTGGTGACTTTACAAGCACAGCCAGCTGCCTGCAGCCCAGGAAGCCAAGGTGGACTCTTCCCAGCACACTGGGATGAGGGCTGGGGTGCCGGGAGTGAGTTAACAACTCTGCTGAGCCATGAGTCAGAGCGGCTCTGGCTCCCTCCCCCAGAGCCACAGTGGCTGTGCAGGTCTAGCAGGAGTAAATATTAGTTTAAAAAACACCACTGCATATTTCAGCCAGGTATGGCTCCGAACGTGAGTCGCGGAGCAAAGCTGGGGGAGGGTGGGGGTTGGTGTTTATTTGCACGCCGCCGTTTATTGCGGGTCAGGCGACCTCGGGGTGAGGATCACCAAAAACTGGTGTGGAGCTGAGCTTCCCGTTTAGCTATCCCAGATATTTGATATCGAACAGCGGCGGCGATTCCAGTAACCCCTCTGGGTTACTTAGTAATCCCTGCGCTATCAACTCTGATTCATTGCTCGTGGGTTTAACTATTTTAATTCTTTGTGTATTTCCTTGCGGCTCCCCCAGCGTGCTGGGACAGCCTCCGTGACGACAACACTTCCCAATTTCGTGGCTGACAGGGGCCACGGCGAGCGGGATGATCCCATCAGGACCCTCTGGCTGACGGTCCCGTGCCTGTTCCCAGCCACACACACAAGCTGTGCTTTCCAGTTCAGACCAGATTATTTTCACCCAGCTGGGTCTAAGGTTTCATAACCTTGCTCTGGTTAAAAATAGCCTCTGCCTACTATGCAACAGCAAAACCCAAAGTACCCCGTGCCGCGGAGCAGGAGCATGAATCAGTTCATAGCACCACGAGTTTATCCTCCTGCCAGAGACTGAACAGGCAAAACGCCTTCCCCAGGAAAAGCATCAGCGGCGTCTACTCCATCTACTAATTTTCAGAAGGCCACAATGAAAAAGGCTTTTCAGATTTTTCTATCAAGCCCTTATTTCTCACTGCGGCTGGAAAGGG
>NW_008596363.1:0-558 GCF_000691845.1 Merops nubicus | reverse complement strand
AGGCTCAAATGTACCCGCCGCAGATTGTGCCATAATAAATATGAAAATGGCAAAGTGTGCTTTGTCTAGGAAAATCCTCTATTTGATTACACCTCATGAATAATTCACGCCAGGTTTCCATATTTGTCCTCCTGTAGGTACACGCTGTGCATTACCTTGCCTGCTATATATACGCACGCGTTTCCTGCGCTGAATTATTAAAGGCTTGCCAGGAGCTGCAGAGTCTCTCCGTGAGGAGAACAAACGCACCATCCCAAAAATCAACTCCCCAACCTCGACCAGCCTCATCTGCAAACTGCTCAGCAGAGGGAGAATAATTTTAAAAAAAATTGTGTGGAGGGGAAAAAAAAAATAATAATTGCTGATGAGTTCACTGCAACAAATGACAAGACTTCGAGGTTTGTAAATGGCCGTGAGGGTTTTCTCTCCATCCCACCGAGGTGGTGTCATTACAGACGTTAGTAAGGCCGAGCTGCTTTAAGAAAGGGCTGTCCCTGTGTGTCACCCTCTTCCTACAGCGACGTTATGTAACTCGGAGGTGACAGACACTTCGGAGGA
>NW_008596362.1:0-2021 GCF_000691845.1 Merops nubicus | reverse complement strand
CTGAATTCTAGATGTTTGCTGGTGGATGAAACAGTTGGGGTGGGTTTTTGGGGGTATTTTTTTTAGCTTTTTTAGCCTTTTTAAGGGGGGAATTTACCCCCAAGGAGCCTCCCGCTCCTCGGCCAGGTCGTTAACCTCTTGCAAAACGCTTTCGGGTTCTTGTTGGTGCTGTTTGTTTGGTTTCTTTGAGGGTTTTTCTGGGTTTTTGACATTTTTTTTTTTCATCTCTCCTGCGCCTTGCAAAACTCGCCTGCACATTCCAGGCTGGAGACGAGCGAAGGATGGGCTGAAAAAAAATCTCCCCAGGCTGCTCTTTTTTTTCCCCTTTCCTTCTTTTTTTTCCCTTTCTTTCTTTTTATTTCATTCCTTCTTTTTTAATTCTTTCCTTCTTTTTTTTTCTTCCTTTTGATTCCTTTTTTCCTTCACTTTTTTCCTTCCTTTTGTTTTTTCCTCCTTTTTTTCCCCCTTTTCCTTTCCTTTTTTCCCCGTTTATTATTTTCTTCCCTTATTTTTTTTCCCTTTCCTTCCTCTTTTATTATTTTCTTCCCTTCCTTTTGGATTTATTTCCCTTCCTTTTGGATTTTTGCCTTCCCTTTCTTTTTCTTCCCTCCCCTGCTTAGGCTCACCACCAAATCCTGCTTCTTTCCTGATCAAAACCAAACCCCTCAGCTCCTTCCAGGGAAATCTCAGCCCTGCCTAAGTGCTCCCTATTAAACAGCCCAGCAGATATTAGAGCAGTGACAAAGAGGCGAGAAAAAAATGCGGTTTTTTTTATCCAGCCTTGACGGGGTTTGATCCGAGCCTGCGATCCACAGCAGCGGGGCTGCTTTTCCCAGCCTTAGATCCACAATTTCCCTCCTCCTAAGGATGAGATTCTGGATAAAAGTGCCTCCCCCCCCCCTTCTTTCCCTGGAAAGGTTTATTGGGTCGAAATAAGTGTTGAGGAGGGGAGGAGGAGGAGGAGGAGGAGGAAGGAGGGGGGGAAGGTGGGTCCTTCCGCAGAGCGGGGGGATTCTCAGCTGCGTCGAGCTCGAATTAAATCAAAATAATAAAGAGAAGCGGAACCTTTGACCTGGTATTTGACTGAGGAGGGTTGCAATAAGAAATATATACTGTTTTGAACTTTGGAAATCCATTTTTAATCATGAAGCGAGAGGTATGGCATAGATTCCTGATGCCACCGAACAATACAGTAACAAGACTCATTCAAGGAGACAAAGCAAAATGTAATTATTATTATTATTATCCCTTTCCTTTTTTTTTTTTTTCCTTTTTTTTTTTTTCCTTTTTTTTTTTCCTTTTTTTTTTTTTTGGAATCCTCTTGAATGAGAGAGATAAAAGGCGAGAGGGAGCCGATTTTTTTTGTTTTCCAGGAACAACACACAGAAGATCAGTGAACTTTCTAACAGGCTGTTACCAACACGAAAGGTTTCGACTGAAGCTCAGAGGCCATTCTATAAACTTTGAAAAATAATATTCCGTTTTTATTAAATACTCGACATAGTCCTCTGGACATGACCTTTATACATGAGAAGGTGTTAACACAAGGGGTTGGTTTTTTTTTTTATTATTATTATTTATTCATCCTTTTTGTTTGTTTTTCCCCTTTTCTACTGCTATAGAACTCCATTCACTTTATACCGCGGAACATTACAGTGCTAAACATAAATATAAATACAGGTACCACGAACACAGTTAAAAATATTCACACAGAAAACTGTCACAGTTTGTAGTATGCAGCGATGAGACCCCCCCCCCAAAAAAAAATCAGCTTAAATACGAGGAGGATGCTCTCGGAAATGCGATATTTGGGTGGAAGGAGCTTTCTGATGGGTTTTTTTCTCACCAAGGGAGGAAGAACTTGCTCTGGTTGGGGTGGGGGGAGGAGGAGAAGCGTGGATGCCCCATTTTTATGGGTTTTTTTTTTGGGAGGGAGGAGGGGTTGAGGGGGGGGGTGTGCGGTTTGGAACAGTCTTATCCCGAGTTAGATAAATAGGCGATGGTGGAGATGCGTGTGCGGG
>NW_008596361.1:262-6155 GCF_000691845.1 Merops nubicus | reverse complement strand
GCCTCCCGCCCGCCGAGTGCTGGAAGCGGGAGGCCCGGCCCCCACACACCCGCCTCGGCGAGCTCAGAAATAGGCACAGGCGGTTTCCTTTACCCCTTAAAAACTTCCGTACCACGATTCTTGCATGTCCACATGCTCACGTTTATTTATGCACAAGACTTTTAAGCAGCTGCTAAGTTTCTCCTCTTACAGAGCCACTTACAGAAGTCAGATTAATCTTAGCGTGCCTCCGTGTCCTTCCTCGAAGAGCATTTAGACTGCTCTCTGGCATCCGTACACAGAAGATCTGTGTAGTAGTACCGCGGTGGATTGCAGTAGTACTTTTATTTGTGTTTTCATTTCCTGTTGCTTAGGAAGCTAAAGCAAAAGTCCAGCCTGGGACTTTTCCCCAGGGCCTGCTCCCTAGTGTCTAGGCTGACAGAGACATATTGCCATTGGGGTTAGTGGGGGGGAGTTGGGGTCTATACTGGTTTTGTTTTTATTTGTACATACTCCATTTTATTATCATTATTACTATTATCAGTAGTAGCAGAATTAAAGCTGTTTTCCTTTTCTTAATAAATGTCTCTCTCCCTTATTCCCTTTCCCTTTGTGTGTGTGTGGGAAGGGGTTAACAGAGTGTCTATTATCAGTTTGGGGACAGCCCTGACCCTAAACCATGGCAAAGCATAGTGGAAATTTTCTTTTTTCCCTTCTAAGCTTGTCTGGCATAAAAAAAGTAAGCCCAGAAAGAGAAAATAAAATCAAATTATATTCCTTGGCACCACTACCCCCATCAAGAAAGACAGATATAGTCTTTCAGGGCTCACCATGTGATTATAGTTGATTTAATTTTTATTAAAGTTATCATTTAAGTTCTGAAAGTAATTATTCACTGGCTTTGGAACTCTGAAGCTCCTCTGGTAGGTTTTTTGTTAGTTTTCTTTAAATAAATAACAGGGTTCCCTGTTTTACCATTCCCTATTCACAAATAACAGCTTACTGCTACAGTAATAATGTCAATAATAAATGAATGCACAAACCTTGCAGAAACCATCACCCACAACCTGGTTTCTCACATCAATTTTCAATTTATCCATCATCCAATTCAGTAAGTAAATGAGTGAACACACATAACCACAGTTACATTAGTATGGGTCTGACCTTAACTCATTCACTCACACATTTTTTCACATTCCTTGTATTTTTTCCCTTTCATAGTGCACGTAAATGCACGTACAAAAAGCTCTTGACAGAACTTGAACTTAGCAGTGAATTAATTTACTACATAGTAAAAATGGCTTATGTCATTACCATTAGCATATTACTTTCAGTCTTCAAAGTTTAGCAAAATTAAGATTATGCAAAACCAGTATCATTGCTTTCTACTGTTTTTTGAAGCATGTTATTGTTGCAGAAAAATAACTATATTCTTCTTTAACTGTCAAAAATATTAAAATTTTCAGTCCCAAAGCAGTGTTCCCAGAGAAAGATGAATGAACAGCTATTTTAAAAAGGAAGCACAAACAGAAAGTACTTACAAAGTTCTGATCTTCCAAAGTAAAAAAATATATAGAAAATAAGAAGAGGTATTTATTTGTTAACTGCATTTCTCCAAAGCACTCTCAGGTATCTACTCAGGACTGGTGCTGTTTGTAGGACAGTACTGGAGACACCGGCAGAACTGGCGATATTGGAATTGTAGTCAACACCTGATTCTGGAACACAAACATTTTAATCCTACCAAACGCCCAAATAAAGATCAGGAGAATGCTGACGTACTGGATCCATGCAAATTTAATAATTTCCCAAAATCCTGGCTGATACGTAAGGAAAGTCAAGGAGTGTTAACGAAGAAGCTTCTGATACTACCACTGCAATAACTAAACAAAGGAAGGTGGAGAGGCACAAAACTCATTAGATGCCAGTTTGTGTGGCAAATACAAAGCCTCTGAGCCACGGAAACTCCTAAAAGCCTTTCAGCACAGCATGTAACACGCTTCAGAGATGCATGCTGTTCTAGAAGACATTTAAATAAGTCCTGTGAAAAGTGCTCCCTTTGCCCCTGACTCACCAGAAAGTAGTTATTGGCAATACTCAGGCAGGTAAACAAACCTTGTAAGAAAAGTGCTACACAGCACTTTTAACACAGATTTTAAACACAGGCTTGTTCTCTGAGAAAATGAGTAAAGAATGTAATGAACAAATTATTTTGTAGAAAAAAAAAATTTCAGGTCTGTCCACACATGTAACAGATTTGTCACATCCACTGTAGGGGCTATCACTTGGTGAGCTTACCTTGCATACAGATTTCTAATGATTTGCTTTACGTCACAGAATACAGTATCATGCTTTGCTAGTGGCATCCTGCAAAAGCAAAGCAAGACTTAATACTGATATTCACTGTGAATGACTAAGAAACTGCCTTAAAGGCCAGTTTAGTAAGGCTAAAAAGCAACATAGGATTCCAACAGAGAAAGGCAAAAAAACGATTATGCAAGCAGAACCATCTGAAGGAACAGGCAAACAGGTATGCAGTTAATCCCAGAACTACAGCATTTGCTTAGTTAACAAATGAAAAGTTTAGCAACAAGTCTAGAAGGAAAGTTTTTGTTTGGCCTATATGGGAAGGCCCAAATAACGTAACCTACATTACAGTTTATGCAGTTTTCAAAGGATATAAGATAACTTCCACTGGGTAATGAATAGTGACGTTAATGATAAATGGTGCATCTGCTGCTCTTCCAGCCATCCAAACAGGGTTGGGATCTGAAAAGACTGTTGTCACTAAAATGGGGAAAGGAAGCATCCAAGTTAAGGGATGTTAAAGTTCAGTCTCGACACAGAACTCAAATCCTCACAGAACAGCCCACATGCTAACCACTGCTGTCGTGCAGTTTGCACCTGTACATTCAGGCTTACCATTTCTATCCCAATATGCAGCAAGGATGTTTGTAAGATCATAGTCACTCGCAAAAGGACTCGTGCCATTGACAACAGACACCTGTTACAACAGGGAGATACTGGCATTATTTGTGCAACCTTCAAGAAAGTAATTCTTCTGAGTTTCTTACACAAAGTACCCATGCCCTTGAAGGAAGGCACATGAACATCAGCCTGAACATCTTGGCAGAATAATCCCTTGCACTTTTCACCCTAACAAAAAAACACCATTTCCAAAGTTCTAGGGTCCACTCTGTGCAGGACTACAATTAAGGTGTCACCTATGGTACCAGAAGGATAAAAAAAGGGAAGTTGGTGGGAAAGGGGGAGGGAAAAAAAAAAGTTTCCTCACATTGTACCTGGTATCCAGTCCACAATGGTTAAGTAATTGCTTCTGCTTCAATTTCAGGTCTCCATTCATATAGAGCTGAGACCCTGGCACTGGAGAAAAAAACTGAAGAAAAGCCATACTCTGCATCACAAGCGTTGACATTCTCTGAAATGGTGAACATGAAAAAAGATAACTTAACTAGGAGCAGGAAACACAACACTCAGAATTTTCTAAGTCTTTGTATCTAGAGATTTTCTGCACAGATTTGATTTTTTTCACTCCTAAGTTTCAGATTGTCACATTAGTCTAAACAAGAGAACACCAAATAAGAAATATTAATTACTTTTTTTGTGAACTACCTTCATTGTTAGTTAACTAACTCTATAAACCAAAAAAAGTTTCACAGGAAATTAAGTCCAACAGTTTGTGGCTAATGAGAGAAAGATTTGACTTGCCATAATATGCAAAAAGCATCAAGATGACTAAATACATTTATTGGAGACTTTCAAGCACTCCACAGTCAAAACCAGCTAAAGACTGCTGCTCTGCAGTAAGGACCAAACACGGCAGTTCCTCAGACCTTATCAACCACTGAATCTGAAGGAAAAATCTCACATTTACTGTAAAACAAAGGTGTTAGGAATATTAGAACTGCCTGTGATACTATCGCCGATCTAATACTTCAGCACAAGTTTAGGACTGTTGTGCCTCTACTCTGCTCATTGTAGGTTTAAGAACATTTTCTACACCACAGAGCTGTGCTTGCTAAGCTTGCCCACCTGCACTGGCTAACACCCTCTTGGATAAACCAAACCTAACCCCCCTCGTGAAACAACACGTCTATGCAGCTGCCTCCCACGCAGCCCTGTATTCCTGCTCCTTCCAGAAGCATCCATGGGTTCTCTGTGCACTAGTGTTTTACTCGCTACTTTAGGTATTAACTGCACTGCCACTCGAGACACAATGCCAGCAGAATTTTATTTTCTAATCTCCCTATAACACCTTCTTCTCTCAGTTACAAGATGCAGAAGATCCTGCCAGACGACTACCATTGCTTCAAGAGCTGTTAAGTGAGCAAACTCTGTGGAGTGTTAGGCTACTGCAACAGCCTGCCCCTCCATCCCAGAAAAATAACTGGTTATGTCAAAAAACAGCAGTATGCAAGAACTGCACATCCTTCTGGCTGCTGTAAGACGCTCCGTCGCTTCCTGATGCCCCCCACACCTACACTCACTGATGTGCATCTCAATCCTCTAAGCTCCACCATGGCCCAAGAAAATACACAGCTCAAAAAACAAAATTTTTCTTTTTCCAATTCTAGCAAAACGTAGCAGATACACAAGAGATTTAGACAGGAATGACCCAGCAGAGGAGGAGAAAAATAAATATTTGTTAGTTAAATAGATCTTTCCGATCGGAATTTCAGCTGTGGAAAGGTTCCTTCATCCTGTGCGTAACCACTACTGAAATATTACACTGGGTCTATATGTCACAATAAATAGAACTAAAAATGCTCACATAAAGCTGGTAGGAAAAGAGTAGAATCAGCTGAACACCAACTACATCCTCTGTATGTTGTAGTGGAAGTTCCAATTTAAAATGCAACTGATCCATTTTGCCATCTTGGTTTTTGTCTTCTTCTCTAGTCTGAAAGATTAATAAGGATTTTTTTTTTTTTTAACAGATGGGAATTTTTTTCAGAAAGAAAAACAAAAAAAGGTAAAACCTCAGGCAATCTCCACAACTGCAACATGCACATACTAAGGAAACAAATAAATGACATAGTTAGGAAAGCAATAAAAAGCTGCTCTACCTTATAGACACAGGACTAGAGACAAGAAGCCTACAATTTTGTCAGTTACACAGCATCCTATGTGCCCCGCTCCAGCGAGGGAAAGCTCATCAGACTCCTCAAGGTGTCTTCTGCCCTATGCCATTCCAACCACCTCCTCTGCATGCTACAAAGTATGTCTTAGTGCTGGATCTTCTGTCCCATCCTGTGCCAGTGTGTGAGTGATGGTCAGGCTTTTGCCTCTTGCCATCTCAGCCTGCCTCTTAATGGCCTCTATATGCCAGTTCCTGGTTGTGAGTCAAGCCTTGCTACACTTTGGTGCCACAAATGTACTTCAGCTATTTACAAGCATAACAGGACTCATAACAGAGGTAACGTAGGAAAGTAACCACCACCGTTGAATCCCAGAAGGAACAATGGCTGCAGGGCAGAGGCTACATGCTTTAGAAAGCACATACCTGCTTTCAAAACCAGGAGCTACCTAGCAACCCCTGCAAACCTCAGATCACAGTAAGCCGGGGGGGCGGGGGGAAGCACAACTAATTTGAGGAGAGTAAACCGATATGTTCGTGCAAACCATCAGTGGTGCTTAGGGATGTGGCGTAGTGGTGACCTAGCAATGCTAGGTTAACGCTTAGACTTGGTGATCTTAAAGGTCTTTTCCAATCTAAATTATTATACGAGTCGTTAACGCCAAGAGGGAGTAAAACTAGACTAGTTAAAAATTACCTGTCCCAAGCAAATTTTGCCGTGAGGCACGAGGCTATGCGTGAAGCTGCTGCTCTGGAAGGTATTGCATTGCACGACCGGCCGCCTGCTCACACGCACTGCAGACACCCACCCCCTGC
>NW_008596361.1:0-222 GCF_000691845.1 Merops nubicus | reverse complement strand
GGCGTGCCCCCCCCGGCGGGCCCTACCGACAGGAGCGGGACTCGCAGCCGTTCCTCCTGGAGCCTGTTGAACGCTGGGAACGTGCTCCACGCCAGGAAGCTGCCGGCGCCAGGCCCGGTGGTGGCCACGAAGAGCAGCTCGTAGCGGAACCGCACAGTGGGCTGCTCCAGGTAAGCGCTCTGCTTCAGCCAGAAACCTGCGGGCAGAGACAGCGCGGGGCCT
>NW_008596360.1:968-13974 GCF_000691845.1 Merops nubicus | reverse complement strand
GAAGGGGGAAGAGATAGTTCTTCCTATCCTTCTCCCTGCTCTCTCCGCTAGCCATCTAGTAGAGAGAGCAGCTCTCTTTTCTTGTTTTTCTTGGTTTTTTCCTCCCTTTTCCCCTTTGTGTTATTTCTCCCTACTTGTCACAAAATTTCTGTGTATAATTTTGGGGTTCCTTTGGGGTATCCCGCCTTCTCCTGTTCAACCCTCTGTAATACACTGTTCATTTGCTGCTAATTTTGTTCAGTGTTCCGTCACCTTTACTGAACCTGCCCCTGAACAATAAAAGTGGTTTAAACCACCACATCCCTTCTTCTAGTTCATACAATTTAGTAACAAACTGGGAATTCTATATTTCAGATTTCCCATTCAGAGTCCTTTAAAATTCATCATTCACATCTTTTTCTCATTTAGTCAGCTTTGTAAAATTGCAAATGCTCCACCTTACAAACTCTTCTTTGTTTCATTTTAGCCCTTATTTCTATCCAGAGCTGACTTTCCTGTTGGAAGTATATTTGCAAACGTCCCCAAAAAGTAAAACTCCTCAGAGCCAGCAAAACCTATCTGATAACTGCACATTACCTTATTTGCTTTAAGTCTTGCTTCTTTTAGAAGATAAACTGTCCACAATTAAAATGCTAATTATAGTATTTGGATAGATTTTGGAGGGACGATGCAGTCATAACTTGCCCTGAGTGCTACTTACCAGATCCTCTGTTGTTTTCAATGGCTTAGTCTCAGGAAGTTGCTGCTTTGATATTCTTGAAACATACTGAGAAGTAACCCTCAATAAAAGCTCATGAAGTATTTCTTCTTGAGAGCACACTACAAGAAGAGCTTCCCAGAAATCCATCAAGAGCTGAGGAACAGTGTTTTCGCTGTTACTGCACAACATCTAAGCACAAAAATGTTAGAAGACAGCACGTTAGCATAGACTGTGGTAATTACTAGTAGCAGAAGTTAACAGAGACAGGAGGAACGGTTTTTCTTTTTTACTGAAAGCACTGTTTCGGCTCCTTTTGTGTCTTGGTGTGTTTCTAATGGATTCTACACAATAAAAGTGCTAAGCAAAGCAAAAAGGCAACGGAATGATTTTAAGGTAATCAATTCTAAACAAGGGATTTGATTTCTTCTTCAAGATTTTCTCTACTGCCAGAAAAGGCGGCACACTGTGAGTAGGTATTTACAGACTGCTAATACGGAGGGTTTTATATATGTCAATAGCCAAGCAGATGTCTTCAAAAGAAGAATCTAAAGGTCATGGTAAGAGAGGCTGTGTAGCTCAGGTAGGTATAACGGTAGGAGCCACAAGAGAGGTGTGTTAAGGTCTGGTGTGTCAGCAAAAATAACTTTTACTTGGTTTCCAACTGGCTTTAAATACCACCACTTGTTCTCATTTGAGTTTCACGACTTGGTATTTCTGATACAGGTCTTGCACAGTAACAGATACAAGACTGCAACATACCTACACTGAAGGATACGTAGTTTTAATCCAAACAACATTATGAAGTGTAGAGAAAATTTTAAAAGGGTTTGTCTATTCCCAGTCTAAATAAAGAAAACTTCTGTGACACCAGAAAAACCCATTATATTTATCGCTCTTCTCATAAACTGCAGAGATACTGTTCTTTCAGAAATTTACACAGAATATTATATACCTTCATATTTAAGTCTGATTATTTAGGAATGTGTTTCAATGCTAATGATTTTTTCAAAAAGAGCTTATGGAAGTGGTTTATCTAAGTTCTGTTAAATTTCAATAGCCGTACGAAGCCACTGAAAGGTCTCTGAGATCACGGATCTCCATTCAAATGACAAGGTCAAAACAAAGAACTTAATGGATTTATTTTTTTTCTTGATTTAACCAGTATTTCTTTCCAGAAGGTCCAGTTTCTCATTCTGTAGTCATCTATTATGACTGGAATCATCTCTCTCTTTTGAAGAAATGCTGAAAGATGACTGAAGGAGCAACTGAGGCTGCTTTGCTTACCCTTAACAGCAATACTATGAGAAAAACAGAAGCAAAAGATGATTACGTGCCAACCTTGAAAAAGGTATCTGCTTCTTCCAGTTCGATTTTACTGTTCTCATGTAAAGCCACAGTGGCAGCCACCAGTAAACCAGGTTGCATCTCCTTCAAGTGAACAGCAAACTCAGTTGGCATAACAACTCCTTCCTTCCTTTGTCTTAAGAGTTTTGGTTGCCCACTGAAGCCACAAGCCAGTATTGTCTATAAACACAGTTAGATGTAAATTAAGTAAATAATTCAGTCCACACATGATTGAATTCAGCAAACTCAGTACTTTCTCAGGCAGTGAAGTTTAGACGGGAAAGTCCGGGGAAAGAAAAAAATCCTTTCTATGGTTTACAGAATAGATCTCCAGAGACTGAGCTCCAAACCACGTGTCAGAGCAGTGACTCCTGAGCAATATATTGGCCATTTGCTTGAATGCTAAAAGTAACATGCTGTTGAAATCTGGGGTTACTGTGCACGTAAGAAAGATGGATTTCACTGTGAAATCCAACACATTCAATAACCTCGGTGTTCTGAAAAATCACTGGCTGAAATTTCAGTAGACTACTTTGCTAAGTATGATTTTTATTTTGAAAATACTGCTGCAACTATGTTCAAAATGTGCTGCACTGTGTGCAACAGTAAATTCTTTCTGGTTATCTGAGAGTTTTTGAAGGTAAGCATGACAAGGTACTATTTCCACTTTAAAGACAGTGGAGAAATGGTGCCTAAGCAGATTAAATGAATTACGTGGGGAATACAAGGCAGACCTAGGAGGAAAATGCAGATTTCACCCCACTATGCGTACAAACTACCTTTCCTTTCTTCATCTGTCTGAAAGTGTGATTTTTTTTTTTTTTTCTACTTTGCAGCAAAATGCTTTTTAAAGGTGAAGGTGCGATAGAACATTTTTTAATAGGGCAGATTAAAAAGATGCCACCCATGCAGTGGAATGTTTATGTTTACTCAAAATACGGCAATTTCACTTGATTGTGCTGCAAACAGTTAGAAAGCAGGTGGTGCTAAGTATCACTGTTGAAACAGCTCTCCACAGCTTCCACCGTGCAATTCAAAAAACTTCTGTCTTTGAAAGCTCTCCAGGACTTCTACTAAAGCATGACAGCTAACTTTGGAACAGCTATCAGTTTATTTTGAAAGTTTTAAAGACCCGCCATATCTCACTCTCAGAGTCTGTATTTCAATCTCTGTCACCTTTGAATATTCAACAGTCCTGATCAACCTTAACAAGAAGTAATTTACAGACAAGTCCCAGTCCAAAACCACACATAAACATCTATGGCAGAGACTGCTTCAATAACATTTTTCCCTCTTTGATGTGGAATTCTTACTTTGATAGCACTGAAGAAGGTTCTGATCTGATTTTAATGAAGTTTAAGTGCTTTGATTCCATGTAAGATGGAAAATTGTATACAGAAACTTTAGTTTGTGTGCACCAGGAACATCTGGCTTCAAGAGCAATTTTAAAAGGTCTGTTTGCATACACGTGGTGTTTTCATGGGCATATCACATATTAATTGCAGGTGGAGGAGTGTAAAAATGCTATTATACAACCCTGCCATATTGCTGAAGAACACTGGCTCTGCAGAGCTTGTTACAACCTGGTAAACTGCATTTAATTTATCAAGAATTAACAGCTTCAAAACTTTTTCTTCTTTGGTAAGCCTTTGCCAAGATAAGACTACCCTGCCCGCAGAGTTAACAGTAGAGTCCCAGTGTACACCAGCCCTTGATTCTACTGTTACTACAGTCAGTGCAGCCTACACAACATTGTCATGGTTTAGACAAGCGTATTAGGAGGAAGAGGAGCGACTGAAAGTTTCTTCAAAATATGACTCAGGTCAAAGGTACTGACTTGTGTTTTGCAAAGTGTGAATAGCTCATGCTTTCAGCATCCTTTACCTCCTTATAGGAGTCCATCTCATGTTCATACATCATTAGGTCTCCCATTTTCAGAGCCATGAAAGCCTTAGTAAGTGTCAGGACCACTGATGGCATAGTCTCTTCTACTTTCTGAAGATATTTCACAGCTGTCAAAGGACATACATTTCTCATACAGGGGCTGCAGAGGATATGAGGCAGCTGCACAGGGTCAGCAAGACAGAATATTTGGAGAACTTTGTTTGCTGATTCCTGTTGAAATAAAAGCCATTTGACAGTTTAGACCTTTCCAGATAGTCTTCTATGGCATATGAAAGTATTGCAGTTTTGGTTTGTTTTTTTGTTTGTTTGTTTTTAATAAAACAGACAATTACAGCTTAGCTATGAAATCACACTGCCTTTCCTGCCTTTTTCTTCCCTACTAGTAGAAGTAAAGGATCTTTTAACTGGCAGTGATTCAACCCATATTCTGGGGTGCTAGGAGAGCATCCACCAACACAGTGAATTGGTTTTACCAACCAAACAGTCTGGCAATATTCAAACAGTTTTTGTTACAGAAATGGGAGATGAAAGAAATTTGAGGCAGGGCTTTCCTGAAAAGAGAAATGTTTCTTTGTTCAAGTGGGAACCAGATCATTAGCAACATGCGCCATGACAGCAAAACCCATAATCTGTTGCTTGAAAGCACCCCAAGGCATCACAGGTGCTGCTTGCTATTTTGTCAGCAAAAAAGGGAAAATAAAAACCATCTGAAAAAGAACAACTGTAAAACTAAATAAGCAACTCAGTGTTTTCAAAGGGAATTTAATGAAAATTTGATATACAGTTCTTGAAATCAGAACAAAAGCAATAGATTAAGAAAAAAACTCGTTTCTACCTTACTTAGTTCTTCTTTCAAGTCTTCATTGAGAACGTGAGTTAAGTAAAATATAAATCCTCTCTCATATGTCTGCATTTCATCGCCTTCTGAAACTAGTCTCTTTAAAACTTCAGTCACAGATAAACCTGACATTCTGTAGTATGGTAAAGCAAGATGGTAATCCTTTGTGTCAAACCTGAAGGCAACAGAGAGGAAGGAAAAACACAACAAAACTAAGGGCAACACTTTTGCCATCACTGTAAGAACCAAAATCACCAAAGTTACAAACCAGTATCTGCAAATACACAGCTCACATTCAGTGTAAGATTGTATTTTCCGTTCAACGACAATGAAGACAATCAGATAATGAAGAGATGACTAGACTAAGCCATTTTCATAGAATGTAAGGATTTATATTAAATATGCAATACTAATGTACACCAGCAAAGAATGATAACTTTCCATTTTAAGGTTACATTATTGGAAACAAGTACACCTGTACCACTGACATTTAAAATATACCTGCTGTAGCAGTCTCCTAAGGCGGCACAACTTTCTCTGAATGCTCTCAGAAGATCATCTTTCTCATCTGATTCAAGGAAACAAGGGTCCATTATAGCTGCTCTGACCAGTAAATGAGCCTCACTTAGAAGATGGATGCAACTCTCAGTTTTTGCATTTTCGTAAGTTCTACTATATTCTACCTAGAACAGAAACAGGATATACTTAGGCTGCTAGCAAAAATTAAGAATATACAGGAATCATTCTAATGAGGTCAGCAGCCAATTGAAACAGGAATATGGGCTATTCACACGAAAGGCATTATATTTTAGTCAGCAACGACATGCATCAGAGACTACTTAACAGTACTTATTTTTAGTAATCACACATCAAAAGCAGGAGTTGGGCAATACCATTTCTCTGTAAAGCTGAATGGTTGAAACAGTGTTTATAATATATAAATTCCAGCCAGGCTCTGATTCAGAATTTGTTCTGGATTTGATGCTATCAGCCTTTCGGTAACTAGAAAGAAGGAAAAGAGTTATCAGTGTCCATATAAACACTGTGCAGCCAAAAAAAACCCACTCACCTGATCATTTAAGTAGGTATGTTTGCAAGCTAGTAAATACTCAAGAGTTAGGCTGTGAATTTAAGTCATAATGGCTAATAAAAAA
Organism: Merops nubicus; assembly: GCF_000691845.1. Taxonomy (NCBI): domain Eukaryota; kingdom Metazoa; phylum Chordata; class Aves; order Coraciiformes; family Meropidae; genus Merops; species Merops nubicus. Next base: position 8,033 of record NW_008596360.1, on the reverse strand, counting down.
ATGGGGATAGCCATGTTCATACACCAGGATCACCAGAAAGGGAATAGCAGTTCTCACAGAAATAGATTAAGAGTCACAAATGTCTCTGGCTACATACATGCTGCAAGAGTATCTTGGGCCAAAGTCAGATCTTTTGTCATGGATTACTGTAGGGATATTTATAACTTTTATTGGAAAGAACCATTAGCCAAAGGTAAGACACTTGCATTTTGTGCTGCAAAACATTCTGTTAGCCTGTAGTTTCAGTTCTATTTCAGGTATTTTTTTCTCAGTATTTGTTTCTCAAATATTTTTTCTTCTCAATAGCAGTATTAGCTACTCAATAGCACTACTCAATATTATTAGTAATGTTATTTTAACATTACTTATGACAGTTAAGTTTTTTACAATTTTGAGTAACTTATTTTGTTGATTTCAAGCATTTGTGACCCTACCCTTATTTCTTCTATGCCAGTTAGTACAGCAGAACTGAAAAAAAAAATAAGGCTTGATTTCTGTTCTCATGCACTAACTAGGAAATTATTTCCAAACAGTTTTTCCACAGAGGAACCTCTCTTCAACTGCAACACCCGCAAATTCAGCACTGTACACAGAGCTATAACCATCTCCCCAAAGGACACAAATTCTTACAGCATCCTTCTTGCAGGCTTTCTTCTTTCAGTAATATCTTCTGTGTCTGCCTTAGTCAAAAGAATTATATGGTTTTTGAAATGACAGATAGCTCTTGGTCCTATAAAAAGCTGCATTCTTAATGTGCAGATATCCAGTGCCACAGGTGGACAAGCCTATAAAGGAAAGTGATTGTTTTATAATTTCAGTTAGTATGTACTTTGAGTCTTTAAGTTAAAAAAAAAAAAGAAGAAAAAATGTAACTTTTGCCAATGAGCTGACGCTAAAAACATTCACTAGCTTATCCTAACTTCGAGTGCTTCACTTAAGCAAGCATAAAAATACTTATAAAATGATGACAAATAATTTAGCAATGTAGTAAAAGAAAAAACAATTCACTCTTCAAAGTAACCACACAGTTTTAGCTGTGTGTCTCAAAATAACTGATCTCCTACGGGAGATGCCTAACATGGAAAACTTAATCCTAAATAGTTTGTATTTGGTCAAGTTGCAAAAGATTGTGTGACATGGTTATAAAAGTCTTGAATTCAGTTGCATATAAAAAGCAATTCTAGATAGAAGTATTATATTGGCTTGCCCACGGCTACATTACATAGCCAGTATTATCTCTCTGATTCACTATGCATCATTCATGTAAAACCTACTGTATCATCTACATTGGCCTGAGAACAGAAAAATGCAACCTCATTTGCCCAGAAATATTCTAAATTTACAGCTTTAAGAAGATAAAATACTGTATTTACAAATTAATGTACCAAATAAAGCAAGGCAACACAGCATGCATGTATCCTGTTTAAACAAACTTCAAATTTTCTTGTAACAAGGCAGAGGGCTGCAATGCTGACCAGGGGGCTGTAAACTCTCCTGGGCTAGTCAAAACCAGTTGACTAAAACTGAGCTCCACACCAGAGCAGGGGCACTTCAGAGGGACTGCAGCCCATGGATAACCTGTACTGGGGTGGGGACACCCCCAAGGGAATGTGGCCCGTGGAGGACTTACACCAGGGGCAGGAAGGCCCTTGAGGGACTAAAGACCCATACCAGAGTGAGTCTGCAGCCCATGGAGGGCAAGCTGCAGTATGGACAGCCATGAGGGACTGCAGCCTGCAGACCCCAGTTACATGCACAGCTCCTCAAAACTCCTGCTGGGGCAGGAGGCAGCCTGTTTCCTGACTGGAGGAACTGTGATGGATGGGATTCAACCCACAGTGAAAACACACAAAGCAGAGACTGGAAAAGGGACACACGTTTGTATTCCTTAGAGTGCTACCTCTATGGAGAGCAGAGAATACGTTTGGCTTTTGAGAATTTTGTAGTGCTTCTGCTGTCCTAGGGTGTCTTTGTGTCTGCTGTCTGCATGCTTAAAAGAAATCCTTAAATGCTAACGTGAAATACAGTTCGGTCTATCTTTCCTGGTATTTTTATTAACATATATCCCCATCTTTAAAATTCAATAGATTTTTTTATTGATAAGCAATTTAAGGAAGGAGGAAAGTCTAGACATCCAAGGATCAAAAGCCCTCCTTGTAAAAAAACATGCACTAAGTATCTGGTAGCAGACTCGTCCAAGTGTCTAAGCTCCTCTTATAAAAACTGTTTTTTCAAGGACACCTAAGAGAGAGAAAAATCATCAGCTGCCATAAGATAAAACTCTGCATTCTTCATTCAGCTTTATGCAGGAAAGCATGAAATTTAGTTTAAAAGGCAAGTTACTTCATAGCTTTTGGTGTTTTTGAAAACATTCTAATAACAGTCTGTAATCTTAAATGGCTATAATAGAGGCATTTATATGTTTATTAAATGTTTCATTGAGGCATTTATACACCATTAAAGTAAAATATGCCACAGATGAAAGTAAAATATTAACTTTGGATGTTATTTCATTGGTTCAGCCCATAAAAACTAACAGGATTTCAGAAGGAAACACAAGGAAACCAAGTGTCACAGTAGCAGCTCCATTCTTTCAGCAAGTTAATAAGAGGTGCACCTTCACAGTTGTATCAATATATGGATCCTCATCACGGGCTGCTGCTGCACTGCACCGCACTGTGAAGCACTGCAGGTTCTCACTAGAGGGAAAGAAGAAACCATAAGGATGAAGGGGAAAAAACCAAAAGATGACTTGCAAAATCAAGTAGTACGGAGAATCAGATTTTTTTCATTTGTATAAATGGGCCTTGAAGCCTAAGTAAGAGGATCTGCTGCATTGTCACATGAGCCTACCCAGAGAGTTCCAGGAGGCTATGAAGGACATATCAGAGGGGAAAAAAAAGAAAATAAAAATATAGCAGCATAGAGAAACATGGTAATACTATCAGCAAAGTCATAAACATAGTACCTTGTAATGACGTGCAGGAACTGTGGAGTGAGAACTGCCTGCTCTGACTTCTCTGAGTATTGGTAAGTAGAAATCAGTTCTACTAACTTCCCAACAGAGTAGAGATATCCAACATGAGGTAAAGAGAAAAAGCAAAAGAGACTCAGTAGTTCTCTCTTGTTCTCAGTTTCCTCATGGGCTGTCACAGGTCTTCCTGGATGTAACAATAAGAAAGGCATTTTATATAGCTCATAAATCAAAACTTGGCAATTCCTTTGCAAACCAGATGCCTAAAACACACTATCAAACCTGCCCAGGTTGTAGACTAGTTTTGTTAGTACCTAGTGAAGAGAAAAACAACTATGTGACGATCAAGGCATAGGTCCAAAAATTTGCATGTCATGTTATCTCAATTTGCAGCATTTTTAGCAAACCAGCAAGTAAAGAAATTCTATAGCTGTAACAGCATCTGAGAGTCCTGGCAGATTCATCACAAATAAATATCCATGGCCTGACAGATTAGCCTATTCTTACGCAGCTGCCTGTGAGATGGGGTGAATGCTCATCCAGAGCTGCAGCAGTAGTGCACCAAAATACAGGTTCTCACTTAAGGGAAAAAAAGGCTGGGAATGGCAGATTTTGTTTATGAAGCCCCTCTGGCAGGTAAGGGCTGTGTCCAGATTCTACAGACCCTTGTCAAAGACTGTAAATCACAAAAGAACATAAGATAATGGGACACAAATGGCAAGCAGCTCATTCTCTTGAGTCAGCTGCAACTTAAATGAGGTTTTGCTACTTATCACACACATACAACCAGCACAAACTGGGTAAGCAGTCAGCAAAGCTGATTGTTAATGTATAGCATTAAGTTCTTCCATGGGGGTGGTGGGGCTTGAGATAGTGTGTATTAGTGAACCCCTAAGATCTGCATCCATCCTTTGCAGTTTTAATTAAAGCCAGCCTGGCAGAAAGGTAACCTGTATCTTAAAGATTATTAAGGTTTACTACCCTGATTTCCACTGTTTACTGGTTAGAGGCAGCCTAATATATCACTGAGGATAATTTTACTAATGCAATGTAAAGAGTGACTGTTTTGTGATGTAAAATTTATCAGTAGGCAAGGGATAAAAGTTTATTTAGTGCTCTTTTGGCACAGTGAATTGATATTTTAGCTGAAGATTATGCAGAACTTCAAAAAATGTAATTTTTTTCTTAACAGAAGCTCAGTTTAAATAATTGAAGAAAGACCCTAATTTAAAAAAAACGCCAAATAATAGTTACAGTATACAAAACAATACAGAAGGAAGCTCCTTCCTTTCCCAGGTCTCCTGTGACACAGGCCATAATCCATCCATGCATATTCATGTACCTGTCTGGTATACAGGAAGCAGCTGAACAGAGTGCAACTTTGTCTCTTCACAAAACCCAAAAGGCGACTGGTCGGGTGTAAAACGTCTAGGGAAAAAAAATCCAGAACAATTTGGGACCTCAGTGAGGAATTATTCTGAGCTACTTCAGACAAATAAACAGCACTACTTATAATAGGCATCGCTGATGTTTTGATACGCAATGACAACGTGCAGCCCTACCACTAATGCATTTAGCATGGTGATGCCAAGAAGCATGTGGTACAGCTAGACAACTACCTTGAGTTCTTGCAACCAAAATCCTCTTTCTTTACTTGGTTCAAAGCTATGTCCATCAGGGTGAGGTTTACACTTGACATTAGGAAACTTTTATCAAAATGGTGGTCAAACACTGGAACAAGCCTCCCAGAGACATGATCAATGCCCCAAGCCTGTCAGGGTTTAATGGCAATGCCCTTAATAATACGCTTTCACATTGGGTCAGACACAAAGTGGTCAGGCATGTGGACCAGATGATCACTGCATCTCTCTTCCAACTGACATATTCTACTGTTAAAAAATGGGCTTTGTGTCCTGGTTTTACTGGGATTCACACAATCCTAGCCCTGCCATACTCTGCAGGCCATCAGCAGCCTGGAGTCAGCCAGGGCAGCTAGCACCAGGGCTAAGTTGGCACCAGATGAATCTTATTCCATAAACATCATGCTCAATATAAAGGGGGAATTTTGCTAATGACAGAAGGTTTCCTGCCTGGGGTTCTCCTGATGACTGCTTTCCTGTTTATTGAGACCACCCTACCTTTGCTGGGCTGAGTAGAACATTTTTTACTTTATACTAGCGTTGGGATTAGTTTTTCTGTTTCATTGAATCCATTTCAGCTTGTGGTTCTTCTCTCCTTTGCCCAATTCCCCTTCTTGGCTGGGAGAGGTCATGAGGTGATAACGCAAGTGATGTAGTTTAGACCCAGAGATGGGCTAAACATAGGCACTCTGATATCACATTATTTCTTCAGAGAAGAAAAAGGCAACTCACACTAACCCCACAACCAAAAAAAATACCACCTTATAAAACCCCTGTACGCTGAAATACCATGATTTTCCTTTCAATGAGACATGAACCACAGCCTATTTTGGTTTCTTGTAGTAAATTAGCCCATAAAGGGGAAAATGAATTTGTAATACCTGAAAAGCAGATACTGCACTTGGAAGTGCTTTGTGTCTTCTGTAGGTAACTCTGTGGATTCCAGTGTGATGGGTATCTCACATAGCTTGCTTTCTTCCCCAAGCAATTCCACTGGCTTCTGACATATGATGAACTCATCTAATTCAGGTTGCAAAGTATATGTTGAACAGCCTTCTTCTTTTACACCTTAACAATGAAAATGCTGTATTAGTTGTTCATATAATTTTTTTTATTGTTAGATAGAATGTTGACACAATATCATATAGTCCAATTACAGCTACTTAGGTATCATTGGCTTCCTCAAACCATGAGTTTTTGAAAACTGCTGTGCTAGAAGATGAGAACAAGCCTTCATTTAAGCCTCAACAGTCTACCCAAGAGTCTAGATTCCTGGAAGAACAGGTAAACTGTTCATTACAAGTCCAAATTTTGTGGTGCAAATGGCTGGCCATAAAAATTGTTGTCATTTGGCTGGAGAAGTTTTAAGAAGGAAAAGGCAGCTATGCTATAAAGTGTTATCTTAAACCCACTTCTAAGGTCTGGAAAGCAAATCCTAACAGCATTCAGAAAGTAATCTGAACTTTTCCATTTATTTTTTAGTAATAAAAACAACTAGGGGCAGGATGCCATTATCTGATTTAAGATCCCTCTTCACTCAGTGAAGAGCATTCCAGTTTATATTTTTGCTCTTGTTTACCTTTATGTTTTCTAGGTAGCTTCCATTTCTAAAAGACAATCCTTTTCTGTTTTAAATTTCTTCAGTTATAAAAGAAGGATTTTCTTATGTTTTTTTTTGGTGTTCATCTAAGACCTTTGGAAATGTGAAAATTAATTACATTATGGATTGATTTCTTGCAACACAAGGGAATGAAACCTACTGAGTTAATCTCTCTGGGATTTCCATGATTTTAAGCGAAGACCCTGAAAAATGAGAATTTGCTGACATGTTTATGCAGGTTCTGAGCCTAGTAGCAGTTCCAAAAATGCATATGTACTGCCACAGAAGTATTCTTAAATATGCAAGCCAGTATGCATGGTCCACCTGAAGGCTTATGAGATGCTTCTTCCATTTGACTTCTCGCTCCTCCCTTAAAAGGGGCACATACATGTATCTGGGCAGTGACACTTGCAGAGTAACTTTTCTGAAGAAAGCACACTGAACTACTGTCACTTTGATTTGGCCCCATGGTGGCACGCCAAAACAGGGACTTCATTCTGTCTGTAGAGGATGCACTATCCTGAAAGTGTCTGTAGAACGATGGCCTATTTAAGTGTTATCTCCAACTGCAGGTGGTACCAATTTTTATACATGAGAATATTCATCTGACAGCCCTAAAATGATCTGAAAATATATTCTGAAGGACAACGACTTTGAGCATACTTTGAGAATAACAGGAATTGGTGAGCAGATTCTTGGAAATAAAATTTCATTTCTGTACTTACCTCCATCCACAGGCTTTTCTACTGTATTAACTCTATGTGCACAGTGCTCTGTCCTGTCAGCACTTTGCTGGACCAGTTCCAGGATCAGAACATCCAGTTCTGTTGTTATGGCTATATGTCTGGCAC
>NW_008596360.1:0-937 GCF_000691845.1 Merops nubicus | reverse complement strand
GCAGGAATGAGGTTATCAATGTGTAAAATTAAGGTGCGCTCAAAGTCTAAGACAGTCAAATTCTGGTTTATGACCAAGTATTTCAAACAGAACATGACTAGTTTATTTTTGCAGCCCACAAGAAGATCTCCTTTTACGGGACAACATGAAACACACAGTGGAGGATCTGAAAGTGGCATTTCCACAATTGACATGTGTTCTTTTAAGGTTTCACTGTATGGCTCCTCTTCCATCTTGTGACCAACCATGCGAACACAAACACGAGAACTCCCTGCAGACATGCATCTCCAATTCATATATGCTCTTAGGAAAGTTGCTTTGCTTTTTTCTTCAATTGTCACCAGATAGTCTCCTTTAAAAGAAACCAGTGGTAGTGATATATCATTAAAGAACAGATAACAGGTTTTGAGCTCTTTACCTGCTGTAGTATATTATGTAAACCTTCTTAAAATCTCAACTCTTACATAAAATTCCAAAAGCAATTTTCACTTATCTTTTTTTCTCTAATAATATCTGAAGTACAAGTTTCTTTGTCGGGTGGAAGACATTTCGCATGCCATTTAAAAGACCTAAGTTCAGACTAACTCTTAAGTGAATCCACTTTATGAGTTGTGATTGCAGATCAGGTGTTTCCCCTCCGAGAATAGCAGTGAAAATCATAGACTCATGAGGAGCTGTGGGATCGGCTGGAGACCACCCACCCCGTGCTCCGAAATTAAAAAGAAAAACTGCTCTTTGGCAATTACCATGCAAATCAAAAAAAAAAAAAAAAAAAAAGCAAGGCCAGGAGCACAGACTTCAGCCGGGACGGCACGAAGACCGATGTGCTGGCCACGCACTCCCGACTAGTCCAACACCCTTCCCGCTTCTCGTACGGCTCCTGAACCAGTCAGTGCCTTGGTCAGGGCCCGTGCGGCACGGGACGGCCCGTCCCGTC
>NW_008596359.1:0-210 GCF_000691845.1 Merops nubicus | reverse complement strand
CCAGGCTTGCCAGGCTCTCTGTGCCACCATCCTGCGGTGACACTGGCCACGACCCAGCCTGGTCCCACCAGCTCCTTCACCCCTGTGTTGAGAACAGACACAACTCGGTGCATGTGGACTCCCTCAGAACCCTGCCAGCACTGTGGGCTCTGGGAGTGGGGACACCAGCTAGTGAAGGTGGGCTGTTCCATCTCAACCAGATGGGCTGGG
>NW_008596358.1:358-4879 GCF_000691845.1 Merops nubicus | reverse complement strand
TGCTTGGGCTCTTCCTCCCGTCGAGGAGAGACGGGCATTGTCTGGGCTCGGCGCACGCTCGCCACCGAGGGCTGACATTTAGCAGCACGGCAAGCTGTCACCTGGGCAGGGCGGGCGTTGGAAAGTCTCCTTTTTAGCCTGGGAGAACGGGTCCTGGCGGCAGCTACCCGGTGTGGCACCCCGGCGTTGGACCACCCTGCCCTGGCTGAGGGTTTAGGCCGAGCACCTCTGAATTTGGCTGCAGGTGCAGCTCAGCTCCGTGTGCTGTGCTGGAGGGTGGGGATCTGACGGCTGGCTTCATTAAGAGCTTCAAAAAAGGAGGACTATTTCCAGGATGCTGTTGATAGGAGTAATGTTACTTATTCTGTGAGGCTACTCACCTTGACCCCAGGTAGTGCAGGAAATGTGTATTTGAGACAGGAATGGAGTCAGGGTCTCTGGATCCCAGGCTGTAATTTGCCACTTGGAGGAGGAGAAGAAGAAAAGAAGGAAAAAAAAACCCTCACAGCATGTGGCATTGGATCTTAAAATAAATTCCAATCATGTGGGATGATAACAAGCCAGATTGCCAAGTCGTGTAAGTTGGCAGACTTGACTCCAGAGGGTCCAAATTACTTAGCTGGTAATTGCTCTTCCAACAGGATTTTGGTGCTATGAAGTTACACATTCTTGAAGGTGTGGAGAAAAGCAAGCCTCATGATCAGAATCCAGCCTAGCCTGCTTGTCTTTCAGAGTGGGGTGATTTACGTGTGTGTGCTCTGCAGTGGTACCCAGGTATTGGGAAGAAAGTTATCTGTAGAACGGGTCTGATGTGTTCCAGTCATGGAGAACCTAAAAGCTCCTCTTGAAGGTCCAAGTGCTAAACTGCTAATGCTGCTTTTGTGTCTGTAGTTCTGTCTGTACTTCTGCTCCAGTTCTGCAGTGGTGTTGTAAGAGATTTTTGTGTAGCTGAGGGTCCTGGGATCTGTAACGTGGCCCTTGGAGCGCTGGGCTACGATGGTTACGCAGTGGGACAGTTTTGGCCCCTGCCAGACCTGTACCAAAGGTGATGATGGAGGAACTTGATTTTTGTTATATGTGGATTGACTCTCTGGAGAATCCTGTGAATACAGTAGGGTTTGGTAAAGCACAGAGTGCTCAGAGACCAGCAGGTACCTCTGTGGAACCCGATGGGCTGAGGCTGGTTCCCAGCGCCCAGCTCGCGGGGCGGACGGCAGCTGCTGGGGAGAGCTCGTGTTCGCTTGGCAGCTGGGGCTGAGTCAGGAGCTGGGCACTCGGTTGCTTCATCTGTGCACGCAGTTCAGGTTTGTGGACACTTCTGACTCCTTAGCTCAAGGTTACTCATCTGCTGCTCCAGCCTAACGTGTACTGCACGGGAGACCTGCTGTTCCGTGAGCTCGTTCTCAGCTGCGCCCGCTGCCAGAGCAATATAATTTTAAAAGCTTTTAATGGATAACTAATAACTGCCAGGCACTTGCAAATAACTGTGTGTCAGTTCTTGTCTCCTGTATGGATTTTCCTGTTGTTTGAGTTCAGACTCAGACAGCTTGGAGTGAACTAGTCGCTGGCCCTGCAAAAGTCACCCTGCGCTGCTTCATTTTCCTCCTAACGTGCTGCAGAAACGGGGCTGCAAAGCTGTGCTGCAGCAGGGCTTGGGTCTGTCTCCTCAGCTGATAATTCTGCTCTGTGCAACCTGTGAAACAGCCTCAAATATTTTTTAATGGATTGAGGGGGCATAATTGGATTCAGTGCAGTGCAAGTTACAGTAACATATGTGAGCTGGAAGGATTAAGGCTGTGCAGGCGGGTGGCCTTGCTCTAGAAGAATCCACTTTAATTTCTGCAGTGAAAAGTTGTCAGGGTGTTTCCTATCAGAGCAGATTTAAAAAGGGAGGGGAGAAATACTAAGTGTGATTGCTGTTTGCTTTGAAAGGCGATTAGAGTTCAGGCTGTCAGATAAGTTCTGTGGAGGCTGTAGTCAGGCTTAGGCAGGAGAACGGTGAATTTGGGTCCCTCCGGAAGAGCTCACAGAAGACGTGAGTTTATCCTCTCTCCTGGTCTCCACGCCAGCCTGCTGCCTGGAGACAGGGAGGAGTGGGGGACAGGGTGACACCAGGGTGACAGAAGCTGCCTTTAAACAAGTGGAAGTTAAACTATCTGCAGATGGGCTAGTTAATGAGGAGAGAGGGAATTCTGTCCACTACAATTTGTCTTGCAAAATTAATGAATTGCTGGCCCTTTGGTGCAGATGGGCACTAAGTCAGCCTTCTGTTCCCTGGAGGAGCAGTGGGCAAGAGGAGTGAGGGCCCCGTGGCTGCAGTCCTGAGCCTTAGCCCAGTGCTCCTCTGCTGCTCTGCCAGGGTGCAGCTTGTAAACCTGAAAGGCATCACTTCAGAAGTGCTTGCAGTTTGCACTGAAACAGGGTGGTAACTGCTCTGGTGCCTCTGCCCACATGAGTCTGGTCTCTGATTTTATGGGCAGCATAAGGAAGGGCAGTGCCAGTGTCTGCATGCTGCAGGGGGCTGCCAGTCTGAGGACGGGTGATGGGCAGTCCTGGGGGAGGTCATGGGCCCCCAGGAGCAGAGCCTGGTTTCTGTGGGTTATGTGCTGCCAGGCCTCTGCCTGAATTTCCATGCAGCATTTAGATGCCATGAGGGAAGACAACTGAGTTTTGATCATCTTCTGCTTCCCCCTGGGGTTCTTGGTGCTGTGAAATTGCTGGTGAAGGCATGGGGTGGGGGGCACATACATCTGCTGGGGTACAAGAAGGACCTGACACCTCTGTGAGCACTGCACCCTGCCTCTGCTGCTTCATCTTAGCAGGCTGCACACAGGAACTTGTTCTCCTTGCTGCTGCACAGGTCTCAGGAGTTACGTTTGTCAGCTCCTCTGGCAACACCAGGGAAATAAATGACCTCTGTAAAAAGGACTCACCTGAGCCAGGCTGTAACTTGCTGCATTCTGCAGCAGTGCTCAAGAGGGCAACGATGTAAAGATGCACAGATTTTAAACATTAGCACTAGTATTTATATCAAGGACATGTTGACTGTCAGTTCTGTGTATCTTATGTAGTTCTCATAATTAGGATATCCAGGCTTCATGCTGAACCTAGTTCTAAGAGATCAAAGCTTTAAGCTACAGTGTTGTCTCTCCAGTTTGAAGCTGGGCAAGAAACTTGAGCAGTGAGTGTTTGAAAGGTAAATTCTTACTTGTGGTGCAAGTCTGTCAGAGCTGGAATTAAAGCAAAGATTAGAAGTTGCATATGCCTTTCTGCTGACGTGCTGTCATCATGCAAGGTGGTTTGATGAAAGCTGAAAGTTGAGTTGATAAAAGGGAATCTTTTATTGCAAGTTGTTGTCATAAAATTAGACAAACTTCTAAGAACTATTTGTCTTAGTTTTATATTCTGGGAGTGGTTGAGGGTCTAACTGAGCAGAGCCCTAGCAGGACATTTGCTGTGCTCAGGAGGGATCTCCAAGCCTAAAACTTCTTACCCTGGGTTGGTGTATCTACAGCTGTGTTAAACTGAAATGGGGGAGTTAAAGCATGGATATGACATCCCTCTTAGGCCTTACACATAAGGGAGCTATCTGTGTCTGAAGCTAGAGAATGTGTCCCAAAGACTGCTGTGGACTCGTTGTCAGGGGTGTTCCTGGAGCCTCTGCTGAAGGCTCTGTGAGGAGCTGTGCTGCTGCTGTTGTGGGGAGCAGCCTGTGTGAGGGCAGCTCCTCACACCGCTACCAGAGGCACGGGAGGCCCCTCTGTAAGGTCACTTGGGTGTCTGTTTTGTTGGGAAGCCTTCTCTTCCTTGTCTGAACCCTGAGGCTTTTCTCTCAGTCTCAGCTTGGCCCAAACATGGGGTCCTGAGTCATGACATTTCTGTCTGGGAACTCTTCCAGGTTTTGATGCTCTCTGTTGGATGGCTCCCAGTGCTTTCTTGTCTGCCCTGCCACTCCGGCAGCCCTCCTGGGTGGGGAGTTCTGGCCTCTCAGCAATACTGCAGAGCCGTGTTCAGCATGGACCAGGACTTCCCAGGGGAGAAGGTGGATTTGGGGAGGTGGGTACTAGTAGAATAGAGCTGGAGAACTCTTCCCAGTGCCCAAACAGCTTATTCTGATCCCTGGGAAAGAAAAGGGTGTTGGGCAGTTCTTGCACCTCCTGAGCCCTGGTACTGAACACAGTAGCTACTTTGACTGCAGAGCATGGAGTTTGTGGCCCTCGACATTTGCAGTGTGCCAAAAGCAAGGCCTTGGGCAGGGAAATCCTGGGTGCCGGGAAGCAGCGATCTGCTCAGCAGCAGCCTGTTGCCTTGGCCACCACGCTGCTGCCATTGGCCTTTGCCCTTGGCACCGGGCTGTGTCTGCATCCCACTGCTGCCTGCCATCCTCGGGCACCCCGGAGGCTGCCGTGGCTCAGGGCAGTGCTGTGCCACACGTGGGCTGTTGCTGCTCAGTCGGTGGGGATGAGGGGAGGCTCCAAAGGAGGCTCTTGCAGCCTGCCCACCCTCTCACAGGAGCTGCTG
>NW_008596358.1:0-229 GCF_000691845.1 Merops nubicus | reverse complement strand
CACCGGCCTGCTCCCCCCAGCTCCACAGGCCGTGCGGGGCTGTGTGAGCTCTGGGCAGACGAGCCGGGCCCTCGCTTCTGACCTGCCCGTGCCCCTGTGGGCGTCCCCAACTTCTGGCCCTTCATCTCTGTGACACTCCGGTTCCTTTCCGTGGCGCTTCGCTGGGACGATGGCAGCGTGGCATCGGGGCTGGCAGAGTCTGCCAGCTGATGAGATGAAAGGGGGGCAG
>NW_008596357.1:0-4692 GCF_000691845.1 Merops nubicus | reverse complement strand
GGCTTCTGCGAGCGCAACCGCGACGTGCTCTTCACCGACCTGATCGAGCTCATGCAGAGCAGTGAATTGTGAGTCCTGCCAGCGCAGGAACCTCCCCGAAAGGGCTGGGGTGGATGGGAGCATCCTCGACACCCAGACCGTAAAGCTTTGCTCACCCTGCCTCTGCTGGTGCCCCGCTGTGGGGTGCTCAGCACCCTGCGTTGCCCCCCAGGCACGGCCCATTGAGCTCAGCAGCACCCGGGGGCTGCAGGGCTGGGCAGAGGGGTGCTGATCCACCAGCACCCATCCTGCTCGGCCTGGGGGGAGGCAGGGGGGGATGGGCTCAGCCACAGGACAGGATTTGCCCGGAGCAGAAAGCATGTGCTGAGCTTGAGGAGCCTGGCGGCTCTCACCCAGGGACTGTCACCTGCCTTCCAGTGGTTTCATCCGGATGCTTTTCCCAGAAAAACTCGATTCTGACAAAAAGGGACGACCGACCACCGCGGGCTCCAAAATCAAGGTACGTCCCAGAGGCTGCAGGAGAGGAGCTGCCTCTGGGGCAGCAGCAGGGTGATGGGCTCCCACCCAATGCCTTTAATGCTACAGAGGTCGATCCTTGCAACAGAAACAGGCGAACGACCTGGTGAACACGCTAATGAAGTGCACTCCACACTACATCCGCTGCATCAAGCCCAACGAGACCAAGAAACCCCGGGACTGGGAGGAGAGCAGGTAACAGAGGCCCCTCACGACCTACCAGGGAGCCCACAGAGCCTGGGGAACGGGACCCAGATGTGGAAATGTGGATCAGCTTTCCTCTGAAAACAGCACCCCTGGGTTGGTCGCTCTGTGCCGCCTGCAGACCCAAGGGACCACGGGGTGGGTGCTGAGGAGCACGTGGGGGGACACATCCCTCCACGTGCATCACCCCGAGGCTCCAGCCTTGGGCATCCAGCAGTCAAAGGGCCCAAGAAGGTCGCCCACCAATCCACCATCCCCCACCGAGGTGTCCCTCCTGGCTCCACAGGGTGAAGCACCAGGTGGAGTACCTGGGGCTGAAGGAGAACATCCGGGTGCGCCGGGCGGGTTTCGCCTACCGCCGCCTCTTCCACAAGTTCCTGCAACGGTGAGAGGCCACGGGGACGGGCAACGGGAGGTCCCCACGGCCTGGCCACGGCTCACAGACCCCCCTCCCCACAGCTACGCCATCCTCACCCCCGAGACGTGGCCGTCCTGGCGCGGGGACGAGCGGCAAGGGGTGCAGCACTTGCTGCGCTCCGTCAACATGGACCCAGACCAGTACCAGATGGGCAGGAGCAAGGTGTTCGTGAAGAACCCCGAGTCGGTAGGTGACCCAATCCTGCCCCTCGCCCAGGAGAGCCTGCACGGAGCTCAGCACGGCTTTGGGTGGCACTGGGGTTAGACGTTAAGAAAAACTTGTCAAAGAGACTTTGTTTGACTCGTTGTCAAAAGGAGACGTGGTGGAGGCCCTGTGCTTGGAGGCATTCAAGGTTAGGCTGGATGAGGCTTTGAGTAGCTGACCTACTTGGAGATGTCCCTGCTTATTGCAGGGGGGTTGGACTAGATGAGCTTTGGAGGTCTCTTCCAACCCAATACATTCAATGATTCAGGGATTCTATGATTCTATGACTCAATGATTCAATGATTGTTTCTATGACTCAATGATTCAATGATTCTATGATTGAATGATTCAGTGATTCAATGATTTAATGATTCAATGATTCAGTGATTCAATGATTCAATTAATCTATGATTCTATGAATCATTCTATGATTCTGTGATGAAGGGCTGGAACAGTCTTCCCAGGGAGGTGGTCAAATCACTGGGTGTATTTCCAAGCCATCTAGATGGGGTCCTCAGCCATATGCTGTAGAAGCAGCTTGGTAGAGTGGGATAACGGTTGGGCTCGATGACCTCGGAGGCCCTTCCCAACCCCAGCAGTGTTTGTTTCTCTGCGGGGAGGGTTTGGGGTGCCCATGTGGGGCTGGGTGGCCCCTGGCCGGCCGTGCTCAGCCCCCCGTGTCCCCCCCAGCTCTTCCTCCTGGAGGAGATGCGGGAGCGGAAGTTCGACGGCTTCGCGCGGGTGATCCAGAAGGCCTGGCGCCGGCACGTGGCCATCCGGAAGTACGAGCAGATGCGGGAGGAGGGTAAGGCTGGGCAAGGGGGGATCACTGGCACCCTGGCACCCCCTTCTGGGTGCCCTTCACTGGGGACACCCCAGCGGCCAGAGCAGTCTCCCAGCCCTGAATGGTTGTGGCACTAACGAGAAGGGACCAGACCATGAGACACTCAGGGTCTTCTCCTACATCTTAAAGGAGAGCACGGATTCCTTGACCCCATTTCCATCTCTGGGAGGGTCTGTAGGACAGGAGCCAGATCCTCGTGCTGTGTCCCTCTGCATTTCATCACCTGTAAATGGGTGGAGAGGAGTAGCAGGGAGTCAGTGTTTGCAGAGGGATGGGAAAGGCCAGTGGTCACCACCTGACCCCATCCCAGGTGCTTCCCCACCCTCCCAAGTGTGCAGTGAAAAATCAGGGAGAGAAACCCAGGGAGCAGCTGGGTCCCTCCATCCCTCCCTCCAACAGCACAAAGTTTTTTGAAGGCAGTGAATGGGTTTTGAAGCCAGCCAGGCTCAAGCAGCTTGGACCCCTCCCGTGGCATAAACCAAGCCCCACTTCTCACTGCCATGATCCATGGGGCAGCTCCCAAAGCTCCCAAAGCTTCCAAAGCTCCCACAGCAGGTCGGGGAGGGCAGGCACTGGGTGGGCAGGAGCCACCAGCACAGAGCCCTGACCCGGCAGCATCTCTTTGGGGTCCCTCCCAGCCTCCAACATCCTCTACAACTTCAAAGAGAGGAGGAGGAACAGCATCAACAGGAACTTTGTGGGCGATTACCTGGGCATGGAGGAGCGGCCGGAGCTGCGGCAGTTCCTGGCCAAGCGGGAGCGGGTGGACTTTGCTGACTCCATCACCAAGTACAACCGGAGGTTCAAGGTACATGGACCCCCCCAGGAACCTGGGACAGGCCAAGCTGTGGCTCAGGGTGGCTGCCCTTGGGTGGGATGTGTGTGTAGGGCTCGCGTCCCCCTCCAAACACCTCCTCAGCCTCTGATTCTGCCCTTTCCCAGCCCATCAAGAGGGATTTCATCCTCACCCCCAAGTGCTTCTACGTGATCGGGAGGGAGAAGGTGAAGAAAGGTCCCGAGAAGGGGCAGATCAAGGAGGTGTTGAAGAAGAAGGTGGAGCTGCAGGCAGTGAGCGGCGTCTCGCTGAGGTGGGTCCCTTGGCATGGGCTCCACGCCACCTGACTTAGAATCATAGAATCATAGAATCCTGTAGGTTGGAAGGGACCTCCAAGATCATCAAGTCCAACCATTGAGCCATTAGGGCTCTAAAGTCCTCTGCTAAAACAGATCAGAATCTGTCAGGGTTGGAAGGGACCACAAGGATCCCCCAGTTCCAACCCCTCTGCCATGAGCAGGGACACCTCCCACTAGATCAGGCTGCCCAGAGCCTCCTCCAGCCTGGCCTTAAAGACCCCCAGGGATGGGGCCTCAGCTCCACCGGCCTCTCCATGCTCTGGTGACCCCGGCCAAGCCCCCACTGACGCCCCACCACGGGGGTTCCTCTCCCAGCACGAGGCAGGATGATTTCTTCATCCTCCACGAGAGCGAATCTGACAGTTTCTTGGAGTCCATCTTCAAGACGGAGCTGATCAGCCTGCTGTGCAAACGCTACGAGGAGCTCACCCACACCAAGCTGTGCCTCTCCTTCAAGGACACGTAAGGGTGGAGCCTGGGAAGGGTGACAAAGCAGGACAGGACCCTGTCACCGAGGCCTCACAGCCACTCTCTCCCCTAGACTACAGTTTCGGGTGAAGAAGGAGGGCTGGGGCGGTGGTGGCACCCGCAACGTCACCTTCATCAGAGGACAGGGGGATGTGGCCACCCTCAAAGCTGGAGGCAAAACCCTTACGGTCAGCCTCGGAGATGGGCTCCCCAGGCATGCCAGTGAGTGCCAGGGCATGGGGTTGGCACTGGGGGGCAAGGGGAGAGGAGCACCAGGGTGACAGGACACAGCTGGAGGCCTGGGAACATCAGGGTGAGCCAGCGTGTGTCCCAGGCATGCAGGGTTTGAGTTTCAACCAGGAGGGGCTTGAGCCACCTCAGGGCACCTTGACACACGTTGAATCCTGGGGTCAGTTTTGCACCCCTCGCTCCAGGAAGGACCTTGAGAGGCTGGAGCAGGGCCCGCGAAGGGCAACAGAGCTGCTGGGGAAGGGCCTGGAGCCCAAGTGTGGGGAGGAGCAGCTGAGGGAGCTGGGGGTGCTGAGCCTGGAGCAAAGGAGGCTCAGGGGAGACCTTCTGGCTCTGCACAGCTCCTGACAGGAGCCTGGAGCCAGGGCAGGGTCAGGCTCTGCTCCCAGGGAACAAGCAATGGGATGGGGAGGTTGAGGTTGTATTTTGGGAACAATTTCTTGCCCTGGAGGGCTGTGGAGGCCTGTGCCAGGCTGCCCAGGTCAGTGGTGGAGTCCCCACCCCTGGAGGTGTTCCCAAGCCGTGGAGATGTGGTGGACATGGGTCTTTGGGGAGAAGGACAGCTGGGTGCCAGCTGTGGGCAGCCCCCTCAGCCTGGAGGTTCTTCACCTACCGGGGTCTCCTGTTCCTCCAGAGCCCACAAGAAAGGGAGCAA